>NC_048298.1:104012940-104121577 GCF_013100865.1 Trachemys scripta elegans | reverse complement strand
GCGACTGCGGGAACTGTGGGATAGCTGTGGGATAGCTACCCATAGTGCAATGCTCCGGAAGTCGACGCTAGCCTTGTACTGTGGACGCGATCCGCCGACTAGAGCACCTAGAGCATTTTATTGTGTGGTCACACACAATCGGCTGTATACAACCGATTTCAATAAAACCGGCTTCTATAAATTCGAACTAATTTCGTAGTGTAGACATACCCTTAGAAAGGATGGTGTATCTATGGAAGAGAAGCAGAACCCGCTCTTCTCTCCCCCCGCCCCCCCCGAGAAGCTGAGAGAGAAGCAGTGACAGCAAAGCCAAGGATAGTCAGGACAAGCACTGGGAATATCCCTGAGAAAAGCTAAGAGAGAGCAAGTGCTTTTGGGCTATGTGCCAACTGGAATAGGGGCTTGGAACTGTGAGCAGAGACACCATCTCTTGTTTAACTTCTGCTGTGTTTGGGGAAACAGGACTTTGTATGTTCTTTATAAATAAATGGGATTTCATTAAACAAGCATCCACTGGACTCCATCATCAGCTTCTCCTAATGGAAACAACCTGCAAAACCTCAAATTTGGCTAACTCCTTGGTTCAAACAGGGAAAATAATGTAAATACTGTATGCTTGAGTATCTTGGTAAATGTCCTCAGATTGTCAGTGTTATGGTTGATTATTTGATTCTTCAAGAATTCTGACTGCTTGACTCACTGGGGAATTTTGTGTGTATTATCTATAATAAATACCCACAGCTATTCTAAAAAGGGAATTAAATGAAAGTAGGCCTATTCAATGTACAAGTTAAACCATGTTTTCCTTATGTACTTGTTTCCATCAATACTATTGCGAATAAATACAGTGAAAATATAAAATGTTTACATATAATTAGAGGTAAGTGTGAATTATGCATTTTGTCTGTTAAAATCCCAACCACAATGCTTATTTCTGCTATTCAGGACAAACACTTCTATAAAGCATGACCAGAGTGCCAGGAAAAACATCATCATCCTAAATAAGGGGTCAGAAAGCAAAATGTCAACTCTACCCAATGATACACCAAATGCGCGGTAGCATCTGAAAACTACAAGAAGTATCTATGACATTTCTAATCAGTGATAAGTAATTTGATCTATGATGTGCCTCAGATGTTGAATGCTTTTTGCTCTACTATTAGAGGTCCCAATCTACCGAGAGAGAGGAAAAAGGATTTTGCTTTGTAGTTCTTCCAGTGTAATTAATGTTAAGCACTATAATTGTTAAGTGCAATTAGTATCAAGTGCAGTTTTACACAACAGTAAATGGTAACATAATTACAGATTCAAGCCATCTCCAACCACAAAATCAAGTCAAATGTCCTATGCAAAAAAGCTTGTGTTATAGTTAATACATATTTATAAGCAGACACATTGTGGCATTGCTCTGCTAGAGACTGAATAAGAACTTACTGCTTGGATCCTTTAAAAGGATCTAAATGTACAGTGACTCAGCGGTGCTTTTGTAGCTGTTTTTTTCTGACTGATTTAATATAAATTTCCCTTTTAATTCTGTGATTTAATGCAGACTTTATTCCACTCTTAATGACTGAAGGTCGTTTATACAATATATGCTGGCTAGCATATAAATATATATCATATTAATATGTATTATCAGCACCATATATACTGTTAGTATGCATCAAGCACCAATAAACTTAAGCACTATTGGAATAGTGATATAGTCTGAACTGGCCTATACCTTAATCCTGTTCATTTATGCTAAGTATCCCATAATTCTTTGCATTTGCAGAAGCAAGCATTTAGCAGAAGCAGATAGGAAACTTGTTAAAATTCAGGTACATTTGTTCTGTGTCTTAGTACAATCTAGGGAAGTACCTTCACGGAATGCTAGTATCCAAAACAAAAATAAGGAAGGAACAGAACAAGATAGGAAACTGGAACAAACTGAGGGGCTGGATTTTAGTGATATGTAAAGAAATGTGTAACTTGTAAAATCATATAAATAAAACCAGCTGAAATGTGTAACTTGGGGAGCACAGCTTCTGTGTAAGGTGACTGTAAAATCGCCACACAGAACTGCTTTGAGGAGAGTGGTATCATACAGAACTCTTTTCACTCACCATATTAATAAACCTGACTGACACTGGTTATTTGGTCTCTTGAGTATATTTTATAATGAACCAAAGTGTGGTCAAGCAATTGCCTATACAATTTATCAACTCCTATAACATTTAAAATTAACCAAGGATTGTTTCTTACAATGAAATTTTCAGACAGAGACCTGGTTTGAGTAAAACTTTCTCTTCAAATGGTTGGGAGCTGGAAAGTGACAGCATCCAGAATGGAGGCTCACTTTGCAGCTGCTTAGGGTGGTAAGAGTTTTTTTAAAGTTACACTAGCACATATATATTGGGAAAAAGAAGAACAGGAGTACTTGTGGCACCTTAGAGACTAACAAATTTATTAGAGCATAAGATTTCGTGGACTACAGCCCACTTCTTCGGATGCATATATATTGGGGAGACTTGGTGAACGTATGTAGGTACTGTATGTTTGATGTGGTAGGGCAGATGACCCCCCCCATACACACACACCAGTCAAGAAAGGGTTAATGAACTCCTGTGATCACACTCTCTCACCCTGCAGGGTCCTAGGGCTCCAGCCTGACCCTGGAAGTCTACACAGCAATGAAATAACCCCGCAGCCTGAGCCCCATGAGCCCAAGTCAGCTAGTATGGGCCAGCGGGGGGTGTCTAATTGATGTGTAGACATACCCCAAGAGCCCAGCCAGAGGGCCGCACTTCACATCACAGAACTGGTCTACAGGATTGCTGTCCTTCAGGGAACAACATAATTGAGCCGGACAATGGTGCTTCTAGCTATCTTTAAATGTATGACAATGGCCACTGGAGGATTGGACCCATGTACTAACCCCCTACCTGACTGGTTTGGCATAGTCTACGTACCATAGGCTTGACCCTGAGGCCACATGGGTTTGTTTGCTGGTTAAGGGGGGGAGAGAGCTCAGTGGTTTGAACATTGGCTTACTAAACCTAGGGTTAGGAGTTCAATCCTTGAGGGGGCCATTTAGGGATCTGGGGCAAAAATCTATCAGGGACAGTACTTGGTCCTGCTGTGAAGGCAGGGGACTGGACTTGATGACCTTTCAAGGTCCCCTCCAGCTTTATGAGATAGGTATATCTCCATATAATAATAAGGAATCCATCCATGTTTTGCTGGATTTTATTGATGAGAAGCACCACTGTGACTTCTGGGCAGAAGAATACTCACAGGGAGGCTGGCCATGGGTGATGGCTCAAAAGCTGAGAGACTATTGCTGGCATTGGTTATGGCCTGAAGTACAGACCAGAGACCAAATGACAGTGTTTATCCTGGTAGAACAGTTAATACAAATACTCCTAGAGGACAAGATTGTATATTGAGACACCATCCATGGACATTATCAGAAGCAGTATAGTTAATGGAAAATGATATGGCTCCCCAGGGGTGTGGGGGAAGGGTATAACGGAGGACTAAGAAATTGACATGGCCTGAAGTAAGGCCCAGTCAAGGGGAACTGTGCTCCACTAGTTGAGGACAGATTATCTCCACTTTGGCCCCACAGTACTCAAACCAATGACCCCAACCTTATACAGACCCCAACACAAACAGAGCACCCATGGCAAGAGCCAAAACAGATTGTTTTGTCTCCAGTCCTCTTTCTGTGAGGGATCCAACCTGATTCAGAAGCCACACTTCTCTACCAGAGACACTTGCCAGTGAGCCAGAAACCAGGCTTAGACAATAGCCCAGAGACCTGCTTCTCACATGGATAACTGGGTCACACATGAAAGGAATGTCCCTTTATAGAATGCAGGCAACAGCTTTTGATTAAGAGGACAGGATGTTCCATGCCATTCATTTCCTGAGAAAGGACTGCCTCCAGGCCCATATCAAAAGCAGCTGTCTGCATGAACCCTCTCACCTGCAAGGGACAGGACACCTTGGCAAAGCCTGTACCTTGTTAACCAGCAGTCTAAATTGGCCTCCCATCATGGTATTTCCAAGGTTGGCAACTTTTTGATTCATCAACTTACATTGGCTGGGTTGGCCTTAAGGCCGGCCCCAACCAGGAACTGCAGGACTGACCAGACCTGATACAGGTGAGCATTCCATTCAGCGCTATGTTATCAAAATGGCTGAGAACATAAAAACTGGACAGTAAGACTGAATCTCATGTGTACGCTGGTTGGGTTGATTTGTATTTAGAAGGGGGTTGTGCTGGGAGAGTTGTGTGTTGTTTGTTTGTTCTGGTGGCAAATGAGCAGTGTGTGAGAGGCTATGTATGTCTGGGTTTATTGTGTATGCTGGTTGTGTTGGTTTGTGGTGGATGTGTTGATTGGTGTGAGTGGCAGCTGGGCCACATAATCCACCATCTGTTCAGTCTCCCTCATACAACCAATGAAAATGTCGTATGCAAATTAGCTGTAGAGTAAGGCTGATGCTTGGTTAAGTTACCTCTGATATCTCAATGGTCTAGGACTCTTGGCATGGCATAGATACATGCCGTACTGTAGCTGTACACTGCATGGTGCAATTCATAGTGAAAATGGCTGAGAATTTAAAAATTGGTTGGTAGCAGATGTTGAAACCCAGTGATGATTCAACCTGGTAATATTCTGAACAAAAAGAGTTCTCCGCCATACTTGCAGGTGATTCCATCGCTTCACACTGACTCAGACATTTGTAGGCTACAGAGCGACAGCCAGAGTGGCATTCCTGGAAGCTTACTATATAGATGGCATTCTAAAGATCAGATTGTGATTAAGCCAGTGCCCGTGTTCTCTGGGATGTGGAGGGGGCCGTCCATTGCAACAAAAATCTTCAGAGGAAGTATGGATGGCTCATGCAAAACAGAGGCTCCTCAACAGTCCAAGCTGTAGAGGCAGCTTCGCAATCCTTTGAAAGGGTAGGCTGTTGGGTAGGTAGGGTTCATATGTGTAGGTGGGAGAAAACCTTCTCCTCCTGACAAAGACTGTGACTTTAATAGATGTAAAAAAAAAAAGTGAGTAAGGACATGAATATCTGGCCCTGGTGAAAGGATTGTATGTTGTGTTCAGATGTGCACATTTACTCCCAATTTTTCATTTTAATTCAGTATTTTGGCATGTACATTTAGCAGTCCAATGCCAGTGAATGGCTGTAAAAACAGAAGACTTCCTCTTCTTCCACTTGTAAATATTGTATAGTGTATCCCAAATGACTAAAAAAAATTAACTGGCTCTGGCAATTTCCCCTCAGCAAAGAGAAAACTATAGGAAGTAGAGATCAACATACACATCACTAATCAATGACCAGGGCATAGAAGAACTAAGTGAATCTGGTGTGATAGAAGTATTTTAAATGCTGGACAATGTAGAAAAAATTTAATTTAATTGTCTTTGATGAAAATATACATACAGTCATAATACCGGGTGGAGACCAGCTACACACATCAGCAGCCATGCTGTGTAGGCTGGCTTAGCCCGCAGAGCCCTAAGTAACCATGTGATAGGCAGACAAGAGAAGCTTTCTACTCCAGTCCTGCCCCCCTCAAGGCTAGAGAGCTGATAGAAAAATCCACCCTTACTTTCTGCTACCAATTCCTCTCTGATTGAAGGATGGGGATGCCATTTGAGAAGGGACTGTGCAGGCAGGCTGCAAGATAGGGCACATGTTGGTGTGGCAAGCCAAGAGTCCGGTCTGACTTTGGAGCTTAGAGACTGGCCCACAGAACAGCCTGAGACCTTGGTCTCTATGAGCCTGCCCCACACATAAGAATCAGCCACTGGCCAAAGGGAAGGAGGTACCTTAATCCAGGATTAAGAAACAGAGGCTGGAAAGGCAGTGGAGACTGTGACTGAAGGAGGTAAAATTCCTGTTAGGCACCTGGGATCGAAGCCATACTCCTATTGAGTGACTGCTCTTCGAAATGACACAAGGGTTTTGTCCATGCCAATAAAGATGTTGGGATAGATCTGTGCACTGGAGTGATTTCTGAGTGAATTCCTACCTCCCCAAGCTTGCAAGAATTTGGAACAACCTAGCAGATACCCCACATATGCATACATAGATACTTTAGCCATTGAACTAGGCTCTGCTCTTAACCTGGCTCTGCTTTCATTCCCCTCCCCCCGACCCCAAACAATGCATACCAACATGCACTTAATAAAAGCTTAGATTGAAATTTGTTGACTGACTGACTGAAAGTCCCTGCTCGCATGAAATAAATAAATAAAAACCCATGACATGTCTATCTTGCAGGTGTCTTGCATTTTGTCTCAAGTTTATAGAATTGTCAGGATGACTAACTCCTTCAAATGAATTATTTTTCACTCGGATTAGGACCTAAAGTTATTTTAAAATGGTAATGCAGATTCATTATTCATTTACAAAAATAGATTGCCTAGTCTTTAAATCAGTTTTTCTTTTAAATCTTATAGAGTTTTTGTTTTTATTATGTCACTAGCCAGAGCATAAGATTTTATTAACCTAAAACCCTATTTTTTATCTCTCTTGAAAAAGCTAATACAATCATAATGTATCACTGGAACCAACTTCAACAGAAAAGAAATGTAGGGGATTCTTGATGTTTCATAATGTCAAATAGACATTGCTTTAAGGAAATGCCATTGACATACAGAGATATAATATTGCACATAACCTATTGCTAAGGAAATTATAAAACAAGTGTGCATTAAGACGCTATCAGAAATTTTTCTGATCACCTTACTAGTAAAATATCACAGAACAACAGGGAAAGGCAATACAATGTACTTGGTATTTGTCCTTGAGAATAAATTATTCAGGTTCAGTAGCACACATCCCCAACCTCCTTTGGCTCCACAGAAGCCCGTATATGTAATCCCTGCATGTTTGGGGCTCTGTGGAGTGAGGCATGGGTGAGAGGCAGTGGGTGACAGGCAGAACTAAGGAGTGAACTCAGCCCGATGGGGCAGATTTTCAGGTTTATGGGCAAAATTGGAGTAAATGTATAGGCCAAAAGCTACTGTGGAGTTTGACCCTAAGCCTTTGAATGCAATCAAGAAAAAATCCTTACTGCAGCAGCAGAAAGGCTACAAGGAATGTGTTTTTTCCCCACTTGCACTACTTTGCTTAAAAACAGACCAGCAACAGTTATACCTGTCACTGATGCCATAATCAGATTTTGGCATGGGAGAGCAAGACAGTGCGGGGGAGTCAGGTGGGCTCTAAATCCATTTAGTCAAATCTTTGTCAGACAAGGTATTGACAGAACTTAGGGTTGCAAGTACGTAGCATTCCCAAGTTCTGTGTTTCTTTTGTCCAAGCAGCAATAAGGATGTCCGCTGCAAGTCAGAGCTCTGGATATTACACTGAGGAAGTAACACTTACAGATAACCTGATTTTTAAAAGATGAAACACTATGGATCCTTTGTCACTGAGATTGAAGATGACAAAGATAATATCTTCAGGACTCATGAGAGTAGAGGAAATGTAAGTACAGGGCCAGAGATTTGCTGTTCTGGACTGGTTGGAACGCATGAATCGAAGAGTAGATTCTTACAGATTAATTTGTAGCACTGGATGTCAAGCTAAAACACATGCCACGCCACTTGGATCCTAAATTCAGCTCCCAAGATCTGTAACCCAATGGACTAATAGAAATATATGGACTGTGAAATGCCTACTAGATAGTAAAAACCAAGCAGAGTGGAGGAGACTCAGACTTTTGCTAAAATGGAGTACAGGAATATGCCAGTTGGTGGCATAAGGTTATTTACTAAACTACAAATGGAGTCCTCATCAAAGATTTGCCAATCACTAGTTTAAGCCAAAAATAATCAGTCCCGCTCCAGCTCAGGAAACACTTAAGTCCACCAGTCCAAATATTAAAACAGAAACATTAAGTCTTGCCTCTCCCTTCAGGAAAAAGAGAGCAAGAGAGAGTGTTCTTACCTCCTCTTCCCGCCAAGATGGCTGTTGCCTCAGATGGTGGGGCTGAAGGAGGCTTTGTTTTTCCAGTAAGTTCTCTGGATGTGATGGTGGAGTAGTTTGTTTGTTTGGAGACTGATGCAGAAGTTACTATGCACAGACCGGTGGATTCTGAGGTGTTGTTAGCAGACGCTATGGGTCTTATTCCTATGGTGCCTGTGCCCCCAGGCTGAAGGGGCCAGTGGGGAAAGTGACTTGGGAACTATACTGTGGGATAGAGAAGGATTTGGAGTGAAGGGACAGGCAGTAGGAATACATGTTCAAAAAGGAAAAGTTTGCTTTGCAGAAACCTACTGTGGAGGAGCGACTGTCAGAGGCAGCCTCTGGTGTGGGTGGGGATGGATTCCCCTTACTCTGGGAAATTGGTTTGCAGGATGTGTCCTCCATTTCAAACTCTGCATGGACTCTCGAGGAGGGGCAGGAATACAGTGCAGATTTGCTGCAGTCAGGCTGTATCAGAAACATAGAGGCAAAGATAGTTTAATAGCCACATCTGTGGTTTCCCCTCTAAGCAGAGAGAACAAGGCTCTCATCTGCTGCAGAAGCTCCGTTCACTTTACGCGACTCCACTCAGGGAATTATTAAGGGTTTGAGTCAACCGGAGGGAAGAGTGGCCAAAATCGCATTTTTTAGAATCTGAAGTGGGGTCTTTTGTTTTTCTTGACCCCAAGGGTCCCAGCAACACAAAGGGAAGCCTAGTGCTGATGAGGGAGCACCAAGGCCTCTTGTGAGTGAGCAACTGAGGAACAGTGACAATAAGGAAGGTCCTGAGGTGTCTGTTTCTGGCTGTGGGACTCCTGAGGGGTCTCCCAGGAAGAAATCCTGTGCAGCAGTCACAGCCAATCAGGATTGTACTCCTCACAACAGAAGCACTATCCTAGGATGCCTTGGCAGAGATATGTGATTCGACTGGGCTACACAGGAGATACGGTCAAATGTCCCACTAGGGATTTTGTTGTTAGGACTCTTGTTTAAATCGTTCGGATTTTCGCCTGCTCAACTGGAAGCTGTGATACACCTGCCAGTCAGCAGCAACTTTGATGTCAGCTTTTACTCTTATGATGAGGTGGACTTTTTCTAGGAATGGATTGGAATTAGGAGAACTGGGATGATATAGTAGCTGTTTCTCCATTCCAACCTACTATTAAGCCTTGTAACAAAAATATACATATTCTGCATAGGGTTTTACATGATGCTAAAGCATGCAGGCTCCCGTAAAAGTATATGATCCATTTAGGATTTGGAATGGTGAATATAAAGGCACCCACTGAATTCTTCCAGTAGTAATGCAGTTCAACGTCTGCCCAATATATTTTATTTGGGTTACTGTACTGTTTTACCTGTGACTCTACAGAACATTTTAGTGTGGGCTGTGGTGTGAGGAAGTACATGTGCTGTGGTTCTAATGCACACAAGACTGAGGACTGCAGGGATTTTATTAGAGGCAATGTGTGGGAAAAGTGAACACGTTTATAAGCGAAGCCTGGAGGTGTGTAACAATAGGGAAAAACATCCATCCTAGCCTCATAGGGACACTCCTCCTCCTCCTCCTCTGAGCCTGAGGGGGTCAGAGGGTTCTGAGCAGCCCTGCGAGGACTGATGAAAGTCCCATTTTGAGTGTCAGGGCCTCTTACTTTTAGGGGAAGGACAGCCCTTGTCCTTTCCTGATACAGGATTGGGAAGGGGTCAGGGTGAGGAAGTGAGTGGTAACCACTGAGAGCCAGGACAATACAGATGGGGACACGAGTACTAGTAAGGTGGAGGGAGACTATTTGAGATGGGGAGTGTCAGAAAGCGAAACTGAGGAAGGAACATCCACAGGCACAATTGGTTATACAAGAATCCCAGTCACCAGGGCGGGATTTGGAAGCTGTGGGTATGTAGTCGGGGAGCAGGTTTTGATGTGCTCAATTTCAGGAACAGAAAAGTTTCTCAGCATCAGACAGGGGAAAAGGATCCCAGGAATCTGATGGGTCATAGTAACTGAGGGTGGCCTACAACTGTCTGAACCACACAGCATTTTCGCAGTTCAAACGGATAACAGGTTTTCTGTATTAGGAGCTGTTGTGGATGAGGGAGAACAGAGAGAGGAGCCGAAGGATGTTACAAGTACAGTCATTAACCCAGGGGTTAATGGGCTTGAGCAACTTCAGAAAGAACATGAGAGTTGGGATCTGGGGACTCGGTAGGCCCACCAGTTGGGGGTAGTGAACAAGGAAAAAGTGGCTAAAGAAGAGAGTGTGGACAGGGGTAAGTCAAAGGGTTTAGTAGCACTGACTAGGCAGTGATAACAAGTACCTATGGGGACTTGGACCTGGAGCTTTAATATAGATGGTACTGAAAATTGCAACTTGGAACGTGCATTCGGTCCTGAGTGTGTGTCAGAGGCAAAGAGAAGTGTGGTGGCCTCTCTCTGTTCCTTTTCAGGGCACCTGTGTAGCTCTGATTACAAGCATTATTTTGCATTGCAGAGTCCTTTGAGACATCCTCATAGTCGACTGCACACTGGGAATGCTTAGAAATAAGAGTCTTAGAGGAAGTTAAGAAGGAAATGGAAGGAGAAAACTGGAATCAGTAAAATTTGCAAAGGACTTTAGGACAAAAGGTGGGGGGACCCTCCTCTGATATATTTACAAGGTCAGGATGTAAGGAAAAGAGACTGAAGCAGAATATGGTGGGGTTACAGGTTCCTAGCTCTGGGTAGGTCCCCAGGGCCTCTGCTGACATTTTGAGGATAGTTCAACAATATTAAGTGAGCTCTTTCAGGGACAAATGATTTCTCCTTTCCCGCAGCAGAAAGTTTTGGATAGTATTGCAGCTATTCCAACATTGGCAGACGAAGAACGGGACTCATCTGTGGGACCAATGAGGAAATGGAGGTTTGTGCAGCTATCTTGAAACTGAAGAATAGAACTTCCCTGTGGGAAGACAGTTTGACAGCAGAATGTTATCAGAGGTTTATGAATCCCCTCTCTATGATTCTCTCATGTGCTTTTAATGATTCCTTGACTAGAGGCCCATTTGGATCTTCCTTTTATGAAGGCCTTTTGATTTTTTTTTGTTTGTTTTGGCAGAAAAGGGGATTTGCATTTATGTGGCATGTGGATCCTCCCCTTGGAAAATTGTTGGTCAGATTGACAGGCTTATTTTTTTCAGACGCTTCAGGGCAATAAATGTAACCTAGTGAAGAGAAGCATAGTCTATGTGCCAGTTAAAGAAGGGGCTTGGGGGATGGTATGCCCTGAAGCTTTCTTGATGGTACTTTTCCCCTGCAACAGACTAACAGTCTCCCTCTTATATACACTTGCTTTAAAATGCATTTCCCATTGGCAAATTCAGGGACCGGTATTCCAGCAAGGAGACTCACAGTTTAAGAGAGCAATATACAAGAGGGTGCTTGAGGAATATTTTTCAGAATGCCAATTAGCAGTACTGAATTTCTCAGTTGTCACAGTGGGACATTGTTGGACCTTTGAAATAACAGAGATAGCTTCAAGTACAGGGATAAACGGAGGCAGATATTTCATGGGAAATTGTATGCTAGAGGTAACTTGTCAGGGAAGCACATAATAGATATGGCTACCCCTGGGAAGCCTCTTCTGGATCAGAGGAGACAATGGAGCACTTTTTATTATTCTGTTCCTTTAATATCCACATTTGGGATTCATGGGCTTCAAAACTGAGAGTATCAGTTGTATGGCCAGACTTATAGATAATTGGCTTTTGGACTTTTTAAAATACCAGAGGACTCAGAGGTAGGACAGACATTTGCTTCATATTTCCGACACTGGCAGAATCCAGAGAGAATCCACAAAGAAATCAGAAAACAGCTAGCCAGCCATACTACCTCTGCTGGCAGTGTTGTAAAGTTACTGGAGAGATTAAAGTTATAGACACTTTAGTAAGTTAACAATTGAATTATGTTGTTTCATAATGGCAATCTTTCCAAAATATGGGTAGAGTGAATATTTTTGTCTAAGAAAGAGGTTGTAATGTGTTCTGGGAGTCACCAGATTGCACATTTTACAGATAAATGGAACTTGTAAGACTAACTGAATATGTAAGCAATTAGATCTTGGAAGACATGCTGTTTTTGCAGCGGTGGTACAGTTTTTTAGAAGCTGATCATATCCTAGTAAAGTTGATTCATTTGCTTGAGTCTATTTTTGAATAATTTCTCAGGTGCATGACAGCTGTCTACTGGACTTGCCTATGCAAGCAAAACAAAAACACTATGTGCTGTAAAAACCTCACACTGAACATGTGAACGGTACCATGACAGAATCCTTTTGTTTCAAGGACTGATAGCTTCATAAACTAACCTAACCTTTACCTGACTCCACTTTGCAATGTAAACAATACAAGGTAACCTGAATCCAGTTGATCTTAGCAAAAATAAATACCTGACCATATGGAATGGATTTAGTGTGCACGCCAATCATTTCAATCATTTCTAAATATAAAGTCAAGGTAATTTAGAAGTCTTTCCGAATTATTCTTTTCATGACCTCGTATACTTACATGAAAATCCCTTTAATGGAATTCATTATTTTGCAATTACATGTTCTTTTGACCAAAAAATAAATTAATTGCATTTAACCTATTCCACTAACATTTCAACAAAATGCTATTGTCTTTAAGTTCTACAATTGTAATGCTAATAACTACTACTTATGGTTTTCATGGAGAGAATACACTTTTCAACTGCTTACCATTTAAAATTTCTCACAGAAATGATAAATGGACTTCCTACTCTAAAATCAAAGTAATCCAAATGCTTCTTTTTTAACTGTACATATAAAGGTCTGTTTCTTAATGAACCCAGCATTAAATACCCTGTCAAAAACCTATGTTGGAATAAATGAGAATCTAAGGACATTAAATGGTAGCAATAAAGTTTAAGCTTCAAATGAAGTATGAATATTGTATATGCATTTCTCTATCATACAGAGAAGATGGAAGTACACTATGGCATATTTTTCATTGAGGTTCACAGCCCTATTTTATATGATTATACTAGCTGCTCAGTGGCCATAAAACAACTTCACCGGAGACAAATCTCATTGTCCTCACAGCTCTCTCATAGCTTTGGCAGAAGTGCATATAAAACCCAGTTAAAACTAAGCTCAGTAAAGGTAAGCTAGCTCAATATTGAACAATATGCATTTATTATTATATTGTAGGCAGGAAAACAAAATTGAAATGCCAGTGGGGAAAAGTAATATTTTATGCCTCAGACTGTCTGAGGTCTAGGTCAGGAAACTCCCCGATTCTGGAGTAAAACTCCCGGCCTGTTATCCCCTTTTTCCAGCATGAACTAGAAGCAGATAGATTCTATTAGACTCTGAGGAAAGCAGACTGGTGTACATAAATACATCAGGTGTTGGGCAAGCCAAACACTCATGGTGAAAGATGCTAGCTGCTCTCAGGGATATGTATAATACAACTGCAAGTTTGTCTTGTTACCAATACTGAAGAAAGGGAATGTTTATGGATCACTGCAGGGAGTCACTATCAGACAGGACACTTCAGCCATGCCCCTTCCCATTCCAGAATGCCCCCTGCAAATGGGGCCCTTGTGGAGGTGTTTCAGAGTCCTTCTGGCACCAGGGTATTCCCTTGGCGGGGAGGAGGAAGTAAAATGCCTGCCCTCTGCCCTGTTTGCACCAGCTTAACTGGCACAAAGAGGCCATAGGATAATGCTGTATATGGGCCCTTGTCTCTAAAGTAGGATTCCTAATTTGCCTGGGAACATTTCCTTCCGTAGGTTTGTGATAGCCATCACTAGATAACCACTTTCATCAACTAACAAGTCAGGACAGAATCTGGTTTCAATCTCTTCTACGATGTTCAAAATTGCCATCGTGTAACTAAGAATTACTCTAAAGTCCGCTCTCTCTATATTTGTCAAGATAACAGGAGAAGGTTGGAGATATATCTTCCCCCCCCTTCAAATAATAGCTGCTGTCTTTATATATTTAAAGTAAGCTAATTTTCTGGGAGACCAGAACACTTGTGTGTTGAATGGATTAGACATTGAGTGACATTTTCTCTTTCTCTGGTCAGAGTGATTACTTGGAAGTGTGATGACCGCTCTTCTAGAGAGAGGTTGATTAGAACTGATAAGTCTGAATTCATTTAGTGTAATCAACTGGGCAATTTTCTTTCTCCAATGATAATGTTAGATTAACATTTTATGCCACTAGGCAAGAATTGTTTAGAATCCTACCTCCAGCAATCACCACAGTGCACCCCCGTACTCCCATCCTTCATCACTCTTGCTCTCTGCAGCTTCCTTATGTCTTTTTACTCACTCAAACAAGAGAAGGTATGATTCCTTTGCTGGGACTCATGATGACAATGGCACTTCGCTTCGGGCCACAGCAGCAAAGCTCAGGCCATGTGATATTGTCATTAATCCCTATGCCAACCTGTGCTACATTCTCATATCAGCTCCCCACTTTCCCTCTTGCTGTTGTGATACATTAATATGGGCATAGATAACTGGGATCTTGGGGGGAGACTTCAGCTACCCCCTCACCCCAAATGTAAGAATTGAGTTAATAAAGGGAACACCGAGTTTGGAAACAGCAGCTCATTTAGCTCACTTTATTAAAAGTATGCAGTGTTGTTGTAGCCCTGTCAGCCCCAGGACATTACAGAGACAAGGTGGGTGAGGTAATATCTTTGATTGGACCATCTGTTGGTGAGAGACAAATTTTCGAGCCACACAGACCTGAAGAAGAGCTCTGTGTAGCTCAAAAGCTTGTCTCTGTCACCAACAGAAGTTGGTCCAATCAAAGATACTACACCCCCCACCTTATCTCTTTATTAAAAGTGGACAGATTTTGTCATGGCACAAAACTACTTATTAAAACAATATTCAGTAGCTACTGTTTTTAACTTTTGCCCTTCCTTCCCCCGGCCAATAAAAAGCTACCTATGCCCTTGATTAATAAGGAATGGATTTTGTAGCACCATTGGTGTTTGCTGCCTGTCCTTAGCTAACACACCCTGGTATTTGCAATCCTTTCATCTCAATTCTGCATTTTTATAGTTCTGTGCCTGCTGATTCCCTTGGGGCTATGCCCATCTGGACGATGGGCACCAGCCACCCAACTCCAGGGGATTTCCTAGTCCTGACATTGTCCTACTGCACCGTACTATTATTGACATACAATTGATGCCACCTATTGACATCACTATGATAGAAGTCAGGACTGCCAGGACTTACTGGCTCAGCCAAAGGATCTTTGAGGCTGGATGGCACATCATGCCAGAAACAGGAATAGCAAATAAGCTTGTGGCATCGTTGACATGCCGGCACTTTTGTGCTCTATGCTGGCCTCAGAGTTGTGATGCCACACGTGCCCCTTTTACACTGTCGGGGATGCAGGAATAACAACTCCCATACCACATGAACACAGAGCACACTGCAAAGGTACAATGTAAGATATTTACACCAGTGCATGGGGTTTCATTTCAATCTTGCTCATTATTAGTTGGCTGCCTTGGAAAGAGTATGGCATACAAAAAATCCCCTTACACTTGAACAATTTGAAAACATGTGGGGTATAACTTTTAAAAGTGTCTATGTGACTTAGGGGCATAACCTTCATCAACTTTCAATGGAACGTGGGTGCTTTTTGAAAAATTTACACTAAATTCCATTGAAAATTAATGAAGGTTATACTCCAAAGTCACATTGAAAAGTTTACCATGGGGCTTTTTTCCTTGACATGTATGATCATTTATTCATTGTTATACATGGTAAAACTTGAATCACAATTCCACTGTACATGCTCTTCATTCACGGACCACACCTCCTTGCCTCATTTCTCACTCAGTCTCCCTCTCTTTCGGGATCAATATCCCTTCTTCCTTAGACTGACTCTGTATACCTACCTAATAGCCCAACGTTTGTATATCTGTCCTAACAGGGCTTCCCACCTCCCTTCTGGGCATATTTACATTGGTTTTGAGGAATTAAAGCTCTTGACAATGTATGCCCCAAAGGGGAATTTGACAGGCCTGGATAATCCTCACAAATGCAATGGCCTATACAGTTATTATAGACCACTGTATTGCTCAGGAAAAGCCATCAATCTGAAAATGCTGTTCCGTGAACAAGTGCTCTTTATTCCCAACACAACTGTGTGTTGTGTCCTTCAGTTTCAATATGAAAAATGCTGGGTCAGGGATTCTCACAATTTGTTACTTGCCATAGCCACAACTGCAAGTCTCAGAGTACAGTCATAGAACATAAAGACAAGATTATTCTGTAATTTATGCTTGAGAAACACAGTGAGATAGGAGTTTGTATTTAAAAACAAACTTTCCATTCATTTAAGTGTTATAATTTTCATTTTATAATTTAAAAAATCAGAAAAAATAAGTGTAGAGTGTGCATTCTTGCATATAATATACAACTTTTTGTGATAATCAAACATGTCAATTTTTCTAAAGGAATTGGAGTAGATCATCCTTGTAAGACAAAGGGAGGTGAGGCAATATCTTTTATTGGACCAACTGCTGTTTGTCAGAGAGAGATGCTGTCGAGTTACACAGATCTCTTCTTCTCAGCTTGTCTCTCTCACCAACAGAAGTTGGTTCAATGAAAGATACTATCTCACCCACCTTGTCTTTCTAATATCATGGGATCAACATGGCTACAACAACACTGCATATTTCATGCTCTGTAAAAAGTCCATAATTTATTGTATAAAACAAGCCACCCTACAGAATTTCAGTAATAATATACAAAGCAAAAAACCGAAACCAATATGTAACCAGTTTTTGTCATCATTCTTCACCCCCTTCCCCATTTAGAGTTTGAAATTTTACCAACTTTGGAAGTTCCTCAGAGATCAGAATGTTGTGTCTGTTTTATGACAATTGCCAGAGACCAGCCTAATGGCAATCTGTTAACGGAAAAGAAATGTAACAATTGATAGTGAGGATTTTCCCCCTCCAGCTTGTTTCAGGAACAGAATTAAGTAAGTTTGTCTCTTTGTAACTTTTGCTACTATAACTGCAACCTGAAAAAGTAAATAAAACCATCTACAAATGAATGGTTTCACCATCTGTGGAGAAAATAAACATGCCAAGTATTCACTTGATTTAGAACATAGCTGAGGTCTAAAGTAGTGACTTATGTAGTTGATTTATAGTCTATTCTACCAATAAAAAAGGGGAGAGATTTTTTCTTTACCAAGAAAAATAAAACCACATTTGTCTTCTGCCATTGCATGTTGAGATGAACAGTTGTTCCTCACTCAATGGCATCTACCTCTCGTGGTCACTTGCTGCACTAGTTTCCCATTTAGCAGCAAGTACTTTCCACTGCTGCTGTTCTTTTAGCCTGTATTTACAGGGTAATGTCTTCATTACTTATTCAGAATTGGACTGCAGTCATCATTATTTTTAGGGGGCAGAACCAGTTGGAAGCTGTGATCATAATAGAATGGTAACTGTTGGGTGGATTGATGAGCATGTAGATGGCTAGACAAGGCTTTAATAATGGGAACATTTCCCTCCCCCAAAATAGTTCTAACCTTTCAAATTTATTCAAAGATTACAAACATAGGTCCAGACCATTGGCCCTGTCCACAATCTGCATGTGGATTTCTCGTCTCCCATGCAGGAAGGAGCAGTGGTAGCTGATTCCATACTGCAATCTCCTCCTGGACGATACAGAGAGTGCTTTGCCATCCTGGGTCCACACAGACCGGGAGTGGCTAATTGTCCCTCTCCACCTCCTGGAGATTCTAAATCAGCAAGAACAGTCTAGGGTATTATTTTCTGTGAAGCCCTTCTCTCCAAAAAGGTCCTGCAGGCCCAGGAAGTCCTTGTTAATGCAGTTCAAATGGACCCATTCTGCAATGGAGCTAGAGAGGGTAGGGGTAAAAGCCTACTGGGGAGCCAAAGTCAGTGCAGAGACAGAGGAACTTTATGCAGATCCCTAGAGACCTGCCAGGTTTGGGGATAGGCACTGAGGCCTATTACATGGACTTGGAGACAAAAACTCTGCCCATCTAATTGAACAGTACATGAGTGTATAATCTAAAAAGGGGATCCCCATAGAATCCTGTGGGTTCTATCCCATAGGACAGAATGATCTAGGTCATTGGAAATACCAGATGAAGACTGTCTGGGTGTTTGGCAGTGCCCATTCCACGGGTAGGGTGTGGCCCTTCTGGCAGCAATATCTGTATAGAACAAAAAGTACTGCCCAGTATCACTCTAGCCATTAGGGTTGTCAACCCTTGAGGACTATCCTGGAGTCTCCAGAAATTAAAGATTAATCTTTAATTAAAGATTGTCATGTGATGAAACCTCCAGGAATATGTCCAACCAAAATTGGCAACCCTACTAGGCACTGCTCCAATGGCCAGGGGTAGTTTGGGGAATTATGCTCTAAACTATGTCTGAGTCCTGGAGGACTTCAAACTAGAAAGACCCAAATAAAGCAGTCCTAATCATAGAGAGACAGCCCAGATTGTCTCTCAGCTCTCCAGGAGGTATGCAGAAAGCAGCTGAAAACAGGACACTTAATAGGCTTGAGAGAGTCCCAGGGACAGTGGGTGGTCAATTTTTAATTTTTTTTTTACAGTGAAATTTGTCACCAAAGTTTGATTTCAAAAGTGTTTGGTAGTTTCAAAATTTTCCAAAAAAAAATTATATAAATTCTAGCAGCAGACTAAGTTGACCAAGAAAATAATTTTCTAAAATTTCAAAAATGATAAAGGATTTTTTTTAAAAAATGAAACTGATTGACTTTTTGCATATTTAAAAAAAAGATGTCAACCACTTCTACTTAGAACTAAGAAGTGTCGCAGCATTAAACCCTCCATAGAAAGTGGATTTTTCAGGATGGCACACCACCACATAGGTAGGTGAATGTGTGCCAGGTCACATCCTTCTCTATCTTGATGAATGGGCATAAAAGTCATCCCGGTGCAAAATTCAGTTTACTTTTAAAGGGCTATTGAATATGTATATACACTAATGAAATAAATACAACTGAAGTAATAATCAGATGTATCTTAAACTCTCAGAACTTTGAAAATTCAGATTGAACGGTCGTTTCCCTTGTCCAAAGTGAGAGAAATACTAAAAGTGAGTGAGGCTTTCAGTTTAATGAACTAAGGCATTACATGCAACACCCACAGGTGATGGGAGGCAGAAGCCAGGTAGACAGCCCCCCCCATCCCTTCCTCTCGTCTCTCCCAATCCACCTGATCATCCTTTCTACAAACCAGGTTATGACAGCGAAATTGTAACACCTCTGTTCTAAAATGGGGCCTGTCCCATTCCTGTTAGAAATATGATTCTGAATGTCAGTGACCCTTTGCTATGGCACTAATTTCCTTTGGGCAGCAGCACCTCAAGGGTATTGGTACTTTAAGGAAATATCTGGCTTTCAGCAGAGTTAACAGTTCAGTTTTTGTGCTTCATTGCCTTTTATTTTTGAATGTTTACTGAATATTTAGAGTATGCACACCATTCCCACAGATTTTGAAAATTGCTTATAGTCTTTGATATAAAATAGAAGACTAGTTTGTTAGGGAGGAATTTTACCATTAATTGAGTTTCCAAAGGCAAACAGGGGGAACTTGATTCTTGCTGAAGAGAAGTGTTTTGTCTTGAATTAGCTGATATAATGGATTAATAGCTTTCAGTCTTTTAGGTTCATCCAAAATACAACTATAAACATTATGCATACCAAAATGTTGTCCCTTTTGATAGGTAAGATATTGCTACTCTTAGGAAATAAATAGATAACAGCAAAGTTAGTGGTACAATTGTTGTGCTTCACTGCCTTTATTTTTTAATGTCTACCAATGGTTAGAAGTGGAATTGATGAAAGAAAAAGGTGAGGGTGATAAAGCTCCAAACTGATGAAAAAATGGTTAATAACCTAAATTTATAATGTTATAATTTTATTAAACCTGTCTATGCATCTACCGAATTTTAGGAAATATTTACAACTACTTTCATACCCATGATGTTTGGAGAATACTAGTTCACATGCTTATATTTTTGGTAGCTTATTTTATTAAATGAAATATTCAGACTTATTAAACAAACTCTTGGGAAGTCTTTGCTTTCTTTCAGTAAGTGACAGGTGCTAGATAACTTTAAGGAGAATAACTCTTCTTTGGTCATAAATCTGAATTTATGACCCCCTGGTCTGATTGTGCAGACTCTGCAATGCAGATTTTTAAGCACTGTTTTGCGTTAATACTCTATATTATTTTGCTATATTAGAAATATATATCTAAATGTTAGTTAATGTGATTTTTCTCCTGCATAAGGTGTTTGGTAGGAGTTTCAATTGTAAATTGTGGGTGAAGTTATTGAAAATTGTAATTTTGGGCACTGTTTGGTTAAAAGGCAACCAACCAACAGAGGTGTCTCTCAAACAGGACACTTCTTCCTTCCCTGGGGATGTGAAGATATTCTTTTTCTAGGGTCTCAAAGAGAAGTGATATATAGCACCTGGATGATCCAAGGCTGCATAAACTGAGCCAGGAGCATCTTTCCCCCTCTTTTTACCCCCTGCTTTCTTTATAGAGAAAACCCTTAAAGAATTTGAGAAATATTCTTATTGAAACTATTTACTTTTGTAGAAGTCTAAAATCTTCATTTGTTTAACTATAAGGAAAATATGTATAGTTGTGAAATGTCTTGGTTACGTCTAGCCTCATGTTTCTAATTAAATATCAAAATAATTGTTTCTTCCTTAAATGTTTAAGATGCGATAAGCTTCTTTCATAATGTTCATTCGCTAATGTCTTGTGTCTAAATGCAAATATCTAATGTAATAACTTCCTAATTTCACTACTATGCAGATAGTAAGATGTTTTAGGCATCACTATGAGATCAAATGACCTTGCTATAACAGGTTACTAGTATAAGAAGCCGTTTGAGTATGAAATATTTATATTAATTTGGGAATCAATTAGTCATCTGGCAATTCTTAAGCAACTTCCTTATCAATCTCAGACAAGAACCACCTGTTCAAGGATTGTTAAGAAGGAAAGACAATACCTTCATTAATGACCATTTAAGTTTAAAGGCTCTCTTTAAGAATTGTGTAAATTTAAAAGGCATATTTTAAAAGCTCCAAGACTTCTATAAAGAAAAAAGGAGTGTTTGGACTCATAAGAAATAATTTCAGCTCCTATTAAACACTAATGGAATTGATTCCGCTTATTAGCAACCCCTCAGCTGCCAGCAAAAAATAGCTATTATTTGGCACTTGCTAATAAATAGAAGATAGGTTTGCAAGGCAGTAACCAGTGAAGGAAGTGCTGGATGTGCCTTTCCTGGCTGTAGTCTCGCAAACACGCCTGAGGGCAGGGCAGTCACAGGGAGGCAGGTTGCAGAACAGATGCCAGGCTTTCCAAAGGAAGTGGGGGCACACTGGCTGCAGGCAGGTTTGTGGGGCTGCAGCCAGGGAAGGGATATCCTAGCACTTCCTTCCCTGGCCGTAGCCCTGCAAACCTGCCTGTGGTGGGTGCTTGGCATATCCCAGAGCTTTCTTCTGGGGCTGCAGCCCTGCAAACCTGCCTGCAGGAGGAGCCTTTCTTCCAAAAAATGTTGCTAATAAGTGACGTGCCATTACCAATATCCAAATCAAATTAACGTTAGAGTCAATGGGACAGGATTGGTTCCCAGCAAAAATGTTCTGTTAACTGCAAGTTGTTAATATCCAGGTTGCTAATCAGTGGACTCTCTTGTAATGGGATTTTTCAGAAAATTAACTGAAAAATATTAAAGAATTAAAACTCTGAAGGTGTTCTTTGAATTTCCTGCCACACAAGACCAAGCAATGTGACCGTAAGTTGATGATTTACAGCCCTGTTGCTATATGTATTAGCAGAGTGCATATTCACAAACTGAAGATGCTACCAAGACCATCCCATTAAGGTACAGAGCCAATGAAATGATGACACAAGCTTATATATGGATCCTGTCAAATCCTTGAAAGAGGTGCGTCTATGACAGTATATACTGCTGTGTCCACTATTGTAATAATCTTTGTACCAAATATGCCTTGTGAGGTATCATTTGAAAACTCATAATTTGGTGGTCATTATTGTCCTGATAAAATATGTGCTGCTACATTGTATGTAAAGATGTAAGATTTCACAGTATGGTGTAACTAACACATGCCCAAGTCTGCAGAGTGGCCAAACCAGTTCCTCAGAGACAAAGGGCAAGCTGATGCCTCAGCCACATGTAAACAAGACCAATGGACCATTACCTGCTAAGTGGCCATTTTTTTGCAGGAGAGGGGACAGGGGAAAAATCTACAGAGTAGCAAAAAAACTGCACAGAGTTCCCATCCAGAGACTGCCTGCTGCCAGGTTCCCAGCTGGAAATGCTTCTCAAAGGGGGACAGGACTATAAAAAGAAGGGGTAGACACCCCAATTTACTTCCTCCTCCCTTCTCTCTCTCTGTCCATCGATTCACTGCACAAGAAGGAGAAAATGAAGCAGTCATTAAACAGAAGAAGGGGTCTTGGCCTGAGAAGTTTGGCCAGTAAAACTGTTGAAAGTATGTGGTGATAAATAATTTGCTTTGAATTTAACAGAGCTTGTTAAGTTAAGCACCAGTTGCATTTTATCTTTATTTTTCTTGTAACCATTTATGACTTTTATGCCTCATTACTTGTATTCACTTAACATCTTTCTCTTTGTAGTTAATACCCTTTGTGATAGACCCAGGCCAGTTGGGTACAGCAGAATAGCAGAAGGCAGATATACTGGCCACTGGATTAACAGTTTTCTGTTCCCTGACTGACCAGAGCAGGGGCTGCTCTAGGCTAATGAGAACACCTGACTCCAATTAACCTGCATTAGGTGAGGGCATTAAGCTAATGTGACCACCTGACTCTAATTAAGGCCCGCTCATACTATAAAAAGGGCTCACTCCAGTCAGGCAGAGGAGAGTCAGGGAGCTAGAGAAGAGGAAGTGTGGTTGAAGGACTGGTTAATGAAGACACCCTCAAGTTATTGGTAAGGGAGAAGCAGGAGAGCTGTGGGGAAGTGGCCCAGGGAAATGTAGTAACTCTGGCAGTGAAAGGTTGGCTGCCAACAGCTACTACCATTAGGGTCCCTGGGCCGGAACCTGGAGTAGAGGGCAGGCCCGGGTTCCCCCCCAACCCACCACTACAGGAACATCTCCTGGGAGGGGAAGTCAGGCCCCTGTCAGGACAGGAGGCTAAACTGTTCTAAAACAAGCCCTAGGGACAACAGAGACTGTGGGAATTCTCTCACCAACCTCCTTGCTGGCTTATGATGAAAAGGGCTCAGTAGACTGTAACCCTGGCCCTAGAGAGAGAAGGGCTACGTGGAGGGTCACAGAGAGCCACTGAGGCTAGCATATACCGCCTAGAAGCACAGGACCCATGGGGACAAGGTCAGAGCTCTGCCACAACTTGTTTTATTGTTTTATCAATCCAGTGTGTGTAAGTGGAAGTGTTTGGGAAACTCCATTTGGGATAACAAAATGTGTGCATAATATTTCCATTGATTAAATAATAGACCAATATAAATTTGTATTGTCCAGGACAGGCCTGGGCAGTACAGGACATACATTTCTGGGGGGAAAATCTGGGACTGGGAGTGTGTCAGGGTCACCTGGCATTATAATTCAGGATGCTAAGAGCCTTGGTGAAGCCTTTGGATTCACAGCTTAATGACACGATGAAAATCATAACCTGGAACATTAAAATCAACACCCTTCAGTGATTGCCCACTCTGGCACATATTCCACCCCCTGTCCCTCCAAAATCCAGAGAAACATACACAGCTTGTGAGTACAATTGAACCATGGGCAACTTGAATTTACCAATTGATTAGGACCTCCAGAACCTTCTGAAGACACATCTGAAATCTTTTTGGGATCAGGCTAAAGCTCTTAATATGTTTTCATTCAATCCTGAGGCACACTGAAAAGAATTCTTGGATAATGCTAATGTCCCAGACAAACACCTGATTGCCAGCCCGACAAAAGAACTATTAGGCTTTAGCCTATCCTGGAAACAATGGTCCACACTGAATCATTTCAGAACATTGCATCGCAGATGCTATCATCTTTTATAGCACAGGAAGATGAACGACAATGCACAATGGGGACACCAGTCACAAACAATAGACCATATTGTAAATCAGTGTCAGCTTCAATTGTTTGCTGGTGACTGCTCAAACTTATGCCAAGCCAATTCTGAAACTATTCACTGGCTCACTCATCTGGACATGTTTAGCTGAACATTGCTAATAACCTCTCTTGCCATATGGAAGAAGTGAAACTATGGAAGAAGAAGAGCAGAACATAAATCTGAACTCAGCCTGGTCATCTCTGCATGCAAGCCAACAACAGGAAAAGGCTAGAGAACAAAGAAGCCACAACAGCAGCAAGAATTAAAAACCCAGTACTGCTTCTGCAACATGATATCACTGAGACTTCAACATCATTGGTGGGATGGCGTTTGCAAAAGCACTGCCAAGGGATAAGATTTAAACTCTTCTTGTAATGCTATTAATGGAATATTGAAATGCTATTGTAATTTAAGGTACTAACAGCTCCTATTAAACACTACAGTTTAGACTGTTCTCTCTCCAGAAGTACTCAATTAACCTTGGAGAACAGAGAGAAAATAGTGGGATTTAATTTGAGTTTAAGATTCTTAATATTCATTAATTTGCCTGCCTCAAGAGTGCTGCTTCTTTTTAAGTATCTGAGTTAAATACTTTCTTCAGTTACATAGGATTTAGTCACTTACCTTTGCTCATTTATAAAATGTTAATAGTATAAATAAATTAAAAAATACAGGATTTACGAACTCTTAAATGAAATTCCCTTTCCCACCTATAAACTGTTCTAGTTTTCTATGAAACACTGAAATCACTCACTACATACTTTGGTCTTACCTTGACTTGAGAAGACTGTTCTCACCAGAAGTGAGCCCACTCTTAGAAGTGTAATCTTTGTTGAAAACTTCCCACAGAGACATACAGAAGAGATTGTGACTGAAGTAACCATTGTTTGTTTGCTTCTGTTTTGTTTTTCCCCCTTTTCCTTTCTTTATTAAATATTAATAATCAATAATTGCATTGTACATTTCTCTGATCTGTTCCCTAAAGCATGGTAAGAACTTCATGTAGTTGTAATAGCGGGAGTCACATCCCTGAATTGGCACTGAGAGACAAGTATGATTTGGCTTACCATTTCTTGTTTCTCCGGCCTGTGCATTTTTAGTAATATTGGGAATAAAATTACTTGATGCTCAACACTTTAAATATTCCCCCTTTCTATACCACAGAGCTGAGCATCAGAAGTGTCTCACATTCACTCTATCTGCAGTAAAACAGCTGCTTGGAATTGTACAGTTAAAGAATATGGAGATGAACTTAAATAACTTTATTAAAGCCAGTTTTTCTTCTGTGTGTTACATATGCCTTTCTGAATACTAAGTTGGCCATAGGTGAAAGAGATTGCACTAGAACAAAACAAGAAGTACAGGTCTTTTATTTTTTGACATTGGTTTGTAAGTGAGAGAACATCAAATTCAAAACTAAATAAAATGAATATTAGATTTCTAAGCATGGAAATGAAAAACATCACTGGAAAAGTATAGTAAAGTATTGTACCAAAGACTATCCACATTGAAAGTTTTTTAATTATCAGAGACACCAGAGAAAGTTTGTGTTAAAAATCAAAAAGTTTTAAAACTTTCAACAGCAAACTTTCACAAGTCTTTACCCCCTAGGGACTACCACAATTAATTTTAATAATGAGAAATTACAGCTAAGGACTCCTTAATACTTCCTGAATAATACTTTTCCTTAGCAAATGATGAATTTAATAAACACATGGTTTGTGAATTTATTCATTCTCATTCATAAAGCCTCATTTTCATGTTGTATTGCGGCATTAAATAGACCAAGTTCTAATTAGAAATATAAATTGGTTATTTAAAAAATTAAGGTTTCGTCTTAAAGCCACCAAAGACATTAAGGAGAATGAATAAATTCATGATCCATTTTGCAGGACAACTTGCTACCAAGTTCAAATGACTTGTGTTTATATGGGCTTCAGGAGCAATACCTTGGGAATGTAAGTGATATACGGAGGCTTGTCTCCTTGGAAATAGTTAAGGCTCACATTTTTGTGGGTCTACTAAGTTTTGGTGCCTGAAATGCTTGCATACAGATCAAGGTAGTAAGATTTGTTGGTGCTCAGCACCTACAAAAACTAGGCCTTGGGAGTCTCAAGTTGTGAACCCAAAAGTTGAGGCATTCAATTAAGTGGATACTTTTGAAAATGTTGGCCTTCGGTATTCACAATCAAATCACTATGTTCTGAAGTCTTTAATCCCTGTTATTTGGATGATCCGCTTGCTGATTTGGCATTTTTTGAAAGGTTTCCCTCATTTTATCCTTGAAATCTGATAAAACCCAGTGTGTGAGTAAGAATCATTTGCAGTCCTCCTTGGTAGTCAGGGTTACAACTCCCAGCAAGCCACACTTCACTGCTTTTCATTCCAAACTCATCCTCAAACATTCTTTCACTTCAGAGGAATTTTCCTGTCAAGGAAAAAAAGTTTAGTCTGACTTTTTTACTACTTTTGTTTTGATCTTCCTTTTCAAACACAGACAAGTCACTCTGGTCATAGTAATCACCACTGTCGTCTATTATCATATCCTCTGACAAGTCGCTCTGAGAAGTCAGTCTCATGCTTCTGCTCTGGTAGATTTTCTTCTTTTTGTAGCCTTTGCAGCAAAAGGCTGGGGTTGGACTAGATGACCTCTTGAGGTCCCTTCCAACTCTGATATTCTATGATTCTATGATTCTATGATTCTATGATTCTAATAATTGGACAAAGTGGTAACAAGCTTCTTTGCTTTTCATGTAAGGCCTTTCTGCAGTTTGGTCTTCCTGTTTTTTGTTAATGTTTAGTTTCCCCTATGAGCCAGGATAAAAATCAGAATCAGAGAAGTCTGATATCACAGTAGAGTCTTTTCTAACTCATCCATTCCAGCTCCCTGCCAGTGCAGGATTATTCCCTGTACTAACTTTTCCCTCATGTTTTCTCAGATCTCATTTGAAAGTCCCAAGCAGTGTGGAAGGTGGGGTGGGGTGTCTACTAATTCCTTTAGGAGATTATTCCACATCCTAACAGTATATGCTTATCTGAAACTATTTGAAACCCTTTATTAGCAGTCTTCCTTCTCACACTTATCCCATGACCCATTAATAGTTCCCCATTTCCCAGGTCACCTAAGTGGCACTTCCCTTATGGTTTCTCAATGAATTCTCTGAAAACTTTCAGATCCTTCATTCCTTTCTTCCTCCCTGGCAACTCAAATAGAACCCTTCTTTTGAAGGAAACTCCCAGCAGTCTCCATTTGGCCTTAGGTATGATCATATTCAAATAGACTGCTTTCCCTGTTCCAGAGTACTCAGAGCATAAAATGCCAGTATGAGTGATCTAGAAATCAGCTTAATATTAAAATGAAGGCCGTTAGTGATGATCAAGCATTACAAATACCTCAGCCCTTTTTTTACTTTGAAAAATGTTGCAAAGCTAGTTGGACCATATATTATCTATAATAAAGGGGACAATCCTATAGTACTCACTCAAGCAAGCCTTGCCATTGAAGACAGTTAATGTTTATGACAGACCTGCAAGATCAGGTCCATTATTATTGTTACTTTGGTTCAAAACCAAAATCCAAGATGGTTTGGATCCAGTTTCTATTTTGTCTGAGCCATGAAGTTTCAAAGTGGGGAGTTGGTTTGGAACAAAAGGTTCTGTTTAGGGCTGTTGATTAATTGGGGTTAACTCATGCGATTAACTCAAAAAAATTAATTGTGATTAATCACAGTTTTAATCGCACAGTTAAACAATAGAATGCCAATTGAAATTTACTAAATATTTTGGATTTTTTTTACATTTTCATGTATATTGTATTCTGTGTTGTAATTTAAATCAAAGTGTATATTATTTTTTATTACAAATATTTGCACTGTAAGAATGATAAACAAAACATAAGAACATAAGAACGGCCATACTGGGTCAGACCAAAGATCCATCAAGCCCAGTATCCTGTCCTCTGACAGTGGCCAATGGCAAGTGCCCCAAAGGGAATGAACAGACAGGTTATCATCAAGTGATCCATGCCCTGTCACCCAATCCCAGCTTCTGGCAAACAGAGGCTAGGGACACCATTCCTGCCCATCCTGGCTAATAGATCCATCAATGGCTATCTTCCAGGAATCTATCTAGCTCCCTTTTGAACCCTGTTATAGTATTGGCCTTACATGCCAGATATGCTAAACATTCGTATGCCCCTTCATGCTCCAGCCACCACTCCAGGGGACATGCTTCCATGCTGATGGCACTCGTTAAAAAATAATGCATTAATTAAATTTGTGATTGAACTCTTGGGGGAGAATTGTATGTCCCTTGCTCTGTTTTACCCACATTCTGACATATACTTCATGTTATAACAGTCTCAGATGATGACCCATCACATATTGCTCATTTTAAGAACACTTTCACTGCAGATTTGACAAAACGCAAAGAAGGTACCAATGTGAGATTTCTAGATAGCTACAGCACTTGACCCAAGGTTTAAGAATTTGAAGTGACTTCCAAAATCTGAGAGGGATGAGGTATGGAGCATGCTTTCACAAGTCTTAAAAGAGCAACACTCTGATGTGGAAACTACAGAACCCGAACCACCAAAAAGAAAATCAACCTTCTGCTGGTGGCATCTGACTTAGAGGATGAAAATTAACATGCGTTGGTTCACACTGTTTGGATCGTTATCAAACAGAATCTGTCATCAGCATGGACGCATGTCTTCTGGAATGGTGGTTGAAGCATGAAGGGACATATAAATCTTTAGTGCATCTGGCACCTAAATATCTTGTGACGCCACCTACAATGGTGGCATGAGAATGCCTGTTCTCACTTTCAGGTGAAATCGTAAACAAGAAGCAGGCAGCATTAACTCCTGCAAAGGTAAACAAACTTGTTTGTCTGAGCAATTGGCTGAACAAGAAGTAGGACTGAGTGGACTTGCAAGCTCTAAAATTTTACATTGTTTTATTTTTGAATGTCGTTTTTTGGTACATGATTCTACATTTGTAACTTCAACTTTCATGATAAAGAGATTTCATTACAGTACCTGTATTAGGTGAATTGAAAAATACTATTTTGTTTTTTTTACAGTGCAAATACTTGTAATAAAAAAAATAAAGTGAGCACTGTACACTTTACATTCTGTGTTGTAATTGAAATCAATATATTTGAATGTAGAAAACATCAAAAATATTTAAATAAATGGTATTCTATTGTTTAATTGTGATTAAGTGTGATTAATCACAATTAATTTTTTTAATCGCTTGACAGCCCTAGTTCTGATATTAGCTTATCTGTAATTATTTATTTATATAGTTCCTTTTATTCAAAGGTATTTCAAAACACTTTGCAGTCTTTGTATACCAGAAACATGGGAATCACTTCACTCATCCTTGAAATGCCACTGCCTCTGTGGTATAATGCAGCAATTATTTTACAGCACCAAAACTATGCAATTATTTAAGACAAAAAATGGGAATGTTGTATCCAACTGAAAGTTTAAGAGAATTAGATAGGCAAAAGGTGATTTAAACTTTGGCCATAATACCAGGGAAAGACACCCACATTCTTTCTAATGCTTCCCTGGGATATTCCATGAAAAAAGTGGTCAAGACATTATATTTCAATGCAGCACAGTGAGCCTTAACACCATTCTGTGGCTTTATATCAGTGCTGGCTTGACTACAGAAATGCTAGCAATAGCCTTACTGTAGCACCCTGGGTTTACCTTGAGGTCTCTCATTCATATCAGTCCACCAGATACAATCCTGCTTAGTTTGTGAGAAGTGACTAGATTTCAGTTAATGGTTGCAAGCAGTGCTCATAAAATATGCATAGATATTGAAGAGATCTCCGCTGTGCAAATGCAGGCCAAATAATGTAGTTGTTAGAGAATCAGACTACTAACCCAAGGTTATAGAGTCCACATACCTCTTCTGGCAAAGCAGTTTGTTTCATTGCTTCTTTGGGCCTGTCCAAATGGTGGATAATGCTCTTTGCAGAGGTGTGATTTCTAAAGCATACTAATGTGTTGCACAGTAATTGGTCCATGTTGATACTACTGGTGTGCACTTAAGGTTCCCTAGCATGCTTTTACACTACATCAACGCTAGGCTTGGAAGGATTAGAGTTTTATCTGTAAATGTTGCTTAATATTGATTTCTCCATGCGCACACACACAACGATTAAAATGTCCATAGATAATAATCAAAATATGCAGATAGGCAAAGTAAGAAAAATGCTGCTTGAAAACTTAGAGTTTGACTTAAGGATATTTACATTTTTATATGTCAACATGTGATATTGAAAATGTGTTTTAACAATTACAATTCTTAAACTTGTTGACTCTCAATGCCTTCTGTCATGAAATGACTATTGTCTGACCACACCTCATAATTTCCCCAAACTGTGAACATTTACATGAATAAAAATGCTTAAAATTCATAATTTTGTGCAACAGAAAATGTAAATCCTTAAAAAATGCTTAAAAATAAACCAATATTATCCATTGAAATTATGAAAAAATAAAAATTGAATTTTGTCAAGTCTAGTTAAAGTGCACTAGGGAAACTTTAGTGTGCAGCAGCAGGGTTGATATGAACCAAATAGTGCACAACACATTAGTATGCTTTAGAAATCACACCCCCATTGGGTGGATTGCTGTACTGTGTAGACAAGCCCTACATTTACTCCATTTATTCCAAAGGCTATGTCAAATCAGCTGGCAAAAGTAAGTGTTGGACACTTTTAAAAAAACAATCTCAGAATCAATATGATATGTTACATTTAGTCTTTTTTACACTTTATTAAAAACAACTGTAAATATGTTTTCTAATTTACTGCATTATTTGATCTCTCTATAACATATAGGGTGACTGTTTTCATGCCATTGGTTTCTCACAATAACTGCGTATATTATAAAACAGATCCTTTCAATTATTTCATTTAGAAAAGAAAAATAGATTACAATATTAACCAGGACTCTCCAAAACCATGGGATGAATAATTCATATAAGAAATATTTCATATCAGACTAGTAACCTAGGGCTAGTATTTTTCCAGATTTCTTGATGATGATGGTTGGCTCACCATGCTTTATTGATTTTCCTATAAATAGTTTTGAACTGTGGAAGTAATACATCACATGTAATGTAACTAGGCTTGCAAAATAATAATTACATAATATTGGAATAATCACTGTTTCTATTGGCACAGATCACTGGACAAACTTACTAGAATAATTGTAGTATTGTAGGTCTGGAAGGGACCTTGAGAGGGCATCTAGTCCAGTCTGCTGCCCTCATGGCAGGACTATTTACCTAGACCACCCCTGACAGGTGTTTGTTTAACCTGTGCTTAAAAATCTCCAATGATGGAGATTACACAACTTCCCTAGGCAATTTATTCCAATGCTTAACCACCCTGACAGTTAAGAAGTTTTTCCTAATGTCCAGCTTAAACTGCCCTTGTTGCAATTTAAGCCCACTGCTTCCTGTCCTAAACTCAGAGGTTAAGGAGAAACCATTTTCTCCCTCATCCTTGTAATAACCTTTTATGTACTTAAACTTATGTCCCCATCAATCTTGTCTTCTCCAGACTAAACAAACACATTTTTTTTAATCTTCCTGCCTAGGTCATGTTTTCTAGATCGTTAATAATTTTTGGTGCTCTTCTCTGGGCTTTCTCCAATTTGTCCACATCTTTCCTGAAATGTGGCACCCAGAACTAGACACAATACTCCACTTGAAGCCTAATCAGCACAGAGTAGACCAGAAGAATTACTTCTCATGTCTTGCTTACAACACTCCTGTTAATACATTGCAGAATGATGTTTGCTTTTTTTGCAACAGTGTTACACTGTTGACTCATATTTAGCTTGTGAGCCACTATGACTCCCAGATCCTTTTCTGCAGTACTCCTTCCCAGGCAGACATTTCCCATTTTGTATGCGTGCAACTGATTGTTCCTTTCTAAGTGGAGTACTTTGCATTTGTCCGTATTGAATTTCATTCTATTTATTTTGGACCATTTCTCCAGTTTGTCCAGATCATTTTGAATTTTATTCCTGTCCTTCAAAGCACTTGCAACCTCTCTGAGCTTGGTATTATCCGCAAACTATAAAAGTGTACTCTCTATGCCATTATCTAAATCATTGATGAAGATCTTGAACAGAACCACACCCAGAACTGATCCCTGAGGGACGCCACTTGATATGCCCTTCCAGCTTGACTGTGAACCACTGATAACCACCCTCTTGAAATGATTTTCCAACCAGTTATGCACCCACCTTATAGCAGTTCCATCTAGGTTGTATTTCCCTAGTTTGTTTCTGAGAAGGTCATGTGAGACAGTCTCAAAAGCCTTATTAAAATCAATATATACCATATCTACCACTTCCTCCCTATCCACAAGGCTAGTTAACCTTTCAAAGAAAACAAATCCATGCTGACTGTTACTTATCTTATTACCTTCTAGGTGTTTGCATATTGATTGCTTAATTATTTGCTTCATTATCTTTCTGGGAAGTAATGTTTGAATAGGGAACTTGCTGATAAAGTGTATTGGTTTAAATGGATACAAATATATGCAAAATTATGCTTTTGGGAATACAGTTAAAAGAGAAATACAGTGCAATATTCTCTCCTATTGTATTACGTGCCGGCTACCATACAAGCACAGGACATGTGCAAACATATGTTGATCTTATGCAGCTACAGTATTCTGGTAGCACCAATGTGCTATAGCTCAATAGGCCACTGGAGCATAGCTGGGGGAAGGGGGGGGGGAAGTGGGGCCTATTGAGCACAAAAGAAGGTGAGGCCATGTCCCTGTCAATTCCCCTGCATCTCAACAGTGTAATTTAGGGTACCCCCCCCGGTCATCCAGGGTGTACCCCATGGAATGGTATATAAGGTGCCTCAGGCAAGTACTTTCAATTATGCCACAGAGCTGGGTCAGGATTGGGATCATCCATTTGAAACCAGTTCCCTGAGTCCCACCTGACACAGACCAGTAAGGCTGTCTGAGAAGATGTCAGCCATCTCTAGAGTGCCATTCATACATACTGGGGGATGGAGACCAAAAAAATAAAAAGAGGTCACAGGTACATGGTCAACAAGCTAATAAAGTAACCAAGTGCTGTATGCAGTACACCAAGGACAACCCCCAGAAGTAGGTGATGCACAGTTGCCTTGGTATGTGATCTAATCCACTGAGATCAAATCCAGCTTGTAAAGCACCTTGTTGGCCCTGGCTGCTTCTTGCTACCTGTCGAGCCGAAAGAAGTGAAGACTCATTGTGGGTGAACATAGGGTACTAAAAGCTCAGCAGGTTTCTTGATGCAGATGGCTACTGTCCCTATGATGCCACAGCAACAACATTCCCCTCACAACTACTCCATTGATTGAGGTATGTGTTTGCACAACACAGTTAACTTTGGGAGGGTATCTGACAGCCAGTCTGTCCACTGCCCTGAGCAGTCTATGGGTGCAATACAATTTCCACTGCATTCCCTACCCATGACATCATGCCATGGCTAATGGCACCTTGTAAGCAAGTTGCCATGTGACCCATTGAGGGAGGATCATGGGTACAGAGCCATGTGATCATGGGGGGGGACAGTGCATCAGATGTAAAACAATGCACATATGTTGGTTGCACGTGCCAATCACATGATATCACCCACAAGGAGAATAACTGTGCATACCTTCAATAGTGTTTGAAGGTCAAACACCCTGGAAAAGAGTCTGTAAACCTCAACCTGATCTGCTTATGTAACTCTCAAAGCTAGAGCAGGAGCACCCCTGATACAGAACTGAAGGTAGGTGTGCTCTAAAGTTTGGACGAGAGTAGTGTGTACTCATAATCAAATTCCCCTGATTGGTCAGCCTCTCAAAAGAATTGTATGGGTTTGAATTATCCTTCAAAACTGTTAGAGAATTGTCCAATAATCCTCATATGTACATCAGTAGTTGTCCTTAAACTTCTTCACTAGAAAACCCGTTTTTCCATTTGCCATTGATTATTGTAGTATGTCAGTTGAACACAGCCTCATGCCCTCGAATTCCTGTGTTGTGAACGAGACGGCATAAAATGCAGGGGAATGGCAATCATTAAATACTGCTCAGAGCAGTTGCTAGTCTGTGAGTACATCTCCTACCACATGCTTAGTGCTGACTGCGAGGCAGTGAAGTTGTAACTGGGCTGTCAATAAATAGACCAGCCTATGGTGAGGTTAGAGAAAGATACAATTGAAAAGAAACAAGAGAGACAGAGCAACCACAAACAAGCCAGATGCTGAGGTTGCAAAGCGCCTGTGATTTCCACTTGTGGTGCCCGCTCTCTCTTCGGCACATCTACCCTAATGGCTGTGGCAGAAGAGTCCACACAACACCAGTGGGTATTCTCCACAACTCATCCACTACTAGTCACTGCAATCTCCAATTTTTTCCATCATCATCCTTCATGGTATCACAGAAGGGATGAGGGAGCAAAGTAATCCAACTCATGCTTCCTTGAGGCTTCCCTGTTGCTGAATGCTCCCCTGTACACTACTGTAATAATCTTTGTACAAAATATACCTTACTGGTCAATAATAACATGTAGCAACATTATACGTAAAGTTATGAATTTCCCCTGTATGATGTTGGTTGCACATGTTCAAACCCACCTAGTCCTGAGTAGGCAGAAGTTGTTAAACAAAGAAATGTGTGTTTACCTCAATTTACATATAAGTAGTAAGCAGGGTCCTTGGGAACTCAGAGTGTAGCTGGTGTGTTGCTGACAGACTGCTGCAGTCAGAGTTGCTGAACTAGGGCTGTAGCTATATATTGACACTCAGGGTGTGACCTGCACGCTGTTCGTGAGTGGCCCAGGTTGTGAGCTACTACAGGCCTTTGCTACTGACAACCTAAACTGAAATACTGTCTCCATCTTAATTACATTGTTTCTCTCCCTTTAAGGTAGAACTACTAGCCTCTTAGTTGCTATTTTAATTCCCACTTTTTCCACCTCTTTTAAGTGTGGCTCACCACACAAAGTCTTATTTAAATTCCTTCCCCCTGCCCACTATTAACCTCCCTCTGTCTTGTGCAGCTCTAACCTCATCTCCCTTCTTATTTTCCCCCCGAGGGTTCTTGTAATGATCCTAATATTCACAACCATTATTTGCAAGTCTTGGGAAAGGTTGGCTGTGTAACTTTTGGGTGGGTTGGAGTTTACTTCATTGCTCCTTTCCAGTGTCTAAAATATCCCTTGACTCCCATGGAAAAGCACCTGAAGACCCAGAATTCAGTCACTGAGGATTTTCAGCAAGGATTGCACAGGATCAACCTCCCCACAATCAAGTGAAACAAACAAATAAATAAATAAAATAAAAGCAATGAACTTAAGAATTAAGTATCAACTTTATTAAAGGCCTGCACAACACGTGGCCCGCGGGCCATATGCGGCCCACGTGGTCCCACTGTGCGGCCCGTGGGCAAGCGGTGGGGGGCGGTTTCCGGGTTCACCCCCTGCCCGGGGGGCCCAACCTCACAGCCCCGCGCGCCGCGCTCTGACTGCCCTGACAGTCGGAAGCGCAGCTGCCGGGTTCGCCCCCTGCCAGGGCAGGGGGCCCCAACCTCCCCCACCCCTGGGCAGGGGGCGAACCCGGCAGCCGCGCTTCTGACTGTCAGGGCAGTCAGAGCGCGGCGCGCAGGGCTGTGAGGTCGCCCCCCTGCCCCCCGCACAGGCATCTCTGTCTCCCGCTCCTCCTGCCTGGCGTCCAGCGTCACTTCCGGGGCTGCTGAGGCGGGAAGCACTGAGCACGAGGCAGAGCCGGTAAGTCCGAGCGAGGGGAGAGGCACCTGGCCTGGGCTCGAGCCGCAGCTCACGGGGGCTGGGGTCAGGGGGATGTCCAGCTCAGAGGGGCTGGGCTCAGAGCTAGGGGTCAGGGCTGGGGGGGGATGGGGTCAGGGAGGTGTCTGGATCAGAGGGGCTGGACTTGGAGCTGGGGGTCAGGGCTGCTGGGGGATGGGGTCTGGGGCTGCTCAGCTCACAGGGCTGGGCTCAGAGCTAGGGGTCAGGGCTACAGGGGGATGGGGTTGGGGGGGTGTCTGGCTCAGAGGGGCTGGGCTCGGAGCTGGGGGTCAGGGCTGGGGGGGTCTGGGGGAGGACGGGGTTCAGCAGGGCTGGGTGGTGCTGAGGGGGGCCTGTTTCAGCACGGCCGGGGGGTTTTGGCCCTCAGCTATTTTCTTTGGAGTAATATGGCCCTCGCCGCTTTACGAGTTGTGCAGGCCTGGCTTATAATAAAGAAACATAAAAAATAATCTTAACTCAATTTTTACAACATAACATGGCTACTTTATAATCCACATACATTATTTTCACACTTATACATAAAGAAAGAAAACAAATTAAATCTAAACAGGTCAGTCCCCACCGAAATACAGCGAGAACAAACTCAGAGTTCCCAAAAGCTTAGGTTGAATTCACCTGAATCTCAGTTATAGGCTTTGATCACCAAAATCTATACAGTCTGCTGAGGCAAAAGCACCGTAACAACATCTTCCCTTCACTTGCTTGTAGAAACCTTCAGCTGGAATCCATGAAGACTCTCTTCCTCCTCCTCTGCCGAAATCACTGTTAGCCCATCAGCTAAACAATTAACCAACCACTCAGTTAAGTATATAGGTTTTTAAAATTCCCTGCTGCAAAATGTTTCAGAGTTAGGGGGAAACAGCTGGCTTTCTACTCCTGTGGCTCAGTTTTTCCCAACCCACACAGGGCACATGTTCTTTGCAAAGCAGCTGCCCTGTCTACTTGCCCTCATGAAGTCTGAGTCCAGCAACAGGGAACCTACTGAGCATCCCCAAAACTACCACACCCAAATCCAGAAACTTCTGAGTGTGGAGAGCTAATTATGCATCTGCCTAGCAACAGCGACCTAGACACAACTGGTCCCGAGGCCCGCTGGGGATATCAGTTGGTGGCTCCATCACGGAGCTGTGAGCATGGGCGTGTACTTGGCGTGGTTCACCCCCATCCCGGACACCTACCCCTTCTGCGGTGTGAGGGAGACCCTGGCGCACGTTTACCTGGAGTGCGCCAGGTTGCAGCTCCTATTCCGGCTCCTCTTAGACATCCTGTTCCGTTTTTGGTTGCACTTTTCCCCTCACCTTCTTATCTACGCACTCCCTATCTGTGGCCCCACAAAGTCATGGGACCTCCTAGTCAACCTCCTCCTAGCCCTGGCTAAAATGGCCATCTATAAAACCAGGGAGAGGAGGTTGGCCGATGGGGTCTCCTGTGACTGTGGGGCCTATTTCCGATCCTCTGTCTACTCACGCATCTGGGCAGAGTTCATCTGGGCGGCGTCCGCTGGCTCCCTTGACGCCTTCGAGGAACAGTGGGCACTGTCCGGGGTTCTCTGCTTGGTGTCCCCATCAGGTTCCTTTTGTTTGACCCTTTGACCTCACTCCTGTCCCTGTTATCTCATTAGTTGTCCCCCGGAATCATTTGGCTTCCAGGTCCTGTGGATCCTCCCCTTAGGCTGGGGGGAGGTCCTTTAGGAACAGTGACCTAGACACAATTCATTCTTACCCCCATCAGACACGTTATTAGGCATGTGGGTTTCAGCTGGACTGCCTATAACCCCCAAAAGAAACTTATTGTAGGTATGTAAAATAACCACCCAACATTCCCATTTCCACCAGTCTGAAAATGGACCCAAAGAGATCAACTCCAATTCAGAGTCTCTCTTCATCTGTCAATCATGTGGCAGCTTATTCTACATTTTTTATTACTTTAGCCAGCATATGGCCCGGTGACACAAAGCAAAAATTGCTACAGGCATTCCTGTCCCTAAGTCTCATATTTCGACTAGTGATGAGGTTGGTTTGTTGCCCAGCTGGAGAGAAAGCATAAAGGGAAGTATATTAAGTTTAGGTCTGAAAACAGGCATCAAGAAGCAGATCCCTGAGCAAACCATGCTTCTTCTTCACCAGCACTTGCTATTGGACTAATCTTGGAAGTGCAATTCCCATATTAGCAACTGGGGATGTTAGCTCAGTTCAGCAAGATCATTAGATTCAAGGGGGAAAATTTCATTATTTCATATGCTCAGAGATGATTGAATTTCTTAATGGTGACCTGCTGTGGATAATACTACCACAATTCCCTATGGATATTTGGTCTAGACAGCTGGTATTCTATTAAATTTTAGTTCACCCACTTATTTTAAATTCATATTAATGCTAAGGTGACCTCTGAATCATTCATTACTGTCCCCATCACTGTTAATGGATGAGAGTACAGAATGTCCACAAATTAACCAGAAGAAGGGCAGTATTTACACTGGTACAAAAATAGCCATGCCCACAGAAAACATGGTCCGTCTGTGTGTATAGAAGACAAAGTCCATCTTCCGGAGGAGGCTGTGACAGTCATGGATTATTGGTATGAGCCTCTGAGGTTCTTTATTGGCCTGAGTAGCTGCAGGGGTTGCTTTTTATGTTCTGACATGATCCCTTTGGGTTGCAGCTGCATCACTATTATGAGTGTTATCTGCTGTGTTAATAAGAAATTTCTATTGGTTTTGACAGGCTGAATTGTGCAACATTTGTAGTCTGTCAATGACATTGTTCTTACCCACTGTGTCTAGGACTTGCTCCTGTCTGCTTTGGCAATTCAGCACAGCAGAATCCCAATTTGAATGTACACCTTTGAATGTAATTAATTTATACCTACCTTGTATTTCCATTGCAGGATTTGTCTCATTGTATATCATTTACTAAAACACGATATTACAGTAAGTCTCAAATGTCAATAAAGATGTGCTTGATTAATCAATGCATAACAGCCTTATTGCATGTAACCAACATTAGGACACTTTGGGTCCTTTGTTCTAGATGTAGGCTCCCATTGATTTCAGCTCCCATTTGCTTGTAAAATAGTGCAAAATCATCTCTCTCTCTTTAAACTCGTACTAACTCTGTATGTTGTATTTCTGCTCTTTTTTTTAGCATAGTGCCGAAAACTCTCCTTGAACTTGAACATACGGATCTATATCAAGCTGAAAAGACCTGTCATGTTTCTGCAATTCATCACCTCTGCAGTGCCCAGGCAGTTTTTGTTCCTCCTGCCTGATGTGGCACATCACAACCAGATGTCATGACAAACAAAAGCTTAAGTGAAACTTAGCTGTCAAGTGGCAAATGCCTTCTCGGTGCAAAGAAGCCTCCATTGTGACCAACAGTTTCCAGAAGCAGCGATCTTTCCCTGACTCGCTGTGCTAAAAGAGCTGTTTAGTTTAATTATATTCCTGCAGCCTTCCTAGCAAATTGCAGTGTAAAAATTGTCATTTACTTTTGCCATGACAGTTTTGAAAATGGGGTGATTTGTTGTGTAATATACTGAAATAATGGCATGGACTATTTTTCTGCTATGCTTTCAAATGTTTCAAAATGACAGGCCTCATGGCTGGTAATAATTATCTGCCTTCTACTTCCACATGCACATGCACGCGCATGCACACACACACACACACTCTCTCTCAGTAGAAAGAAGACAGTCAGTTTGATTCATTGCTTAAAAAAGTACTTCCATGACCCTACCCATCTCAGCTTTAAATGAAATTACTTGTGCTCATTTATTTCTTTGCCTCATTGGCATGACTGATGAGAGGAAGAATTCAACTGAATTAGCCTTTATGTGGCTGTCTCAGCTCCTGGACTGTCGTTTGGGAGAGAGGGAGTCTATGAGTTTGGGGCTAGGGGTGAAAAGCGAGAGGACAAGTTTAAAAGTCTGTCAGTGTGAACACTGAGTATTTGGTTTCAGATTAAGTAAGAAGGAAACTAATTTAATTTTGTGCATCTGTATTTTCAGCCAATTCTCTGTAGCATATTGGGCCATGTGTTGATATTGCAACTATAAAATATACAGTAAGCAGGTGAAAGGAAATTCAGTCCAATAAATATTTACAGTCTAATAAAGCAGGGTGGAAACTGTGTTACTCTTGGTTTATATCCTGATGTATCTTTTAAACTAAAATCAGTCTTGAATGTTTTGTCCTTCTATAATAAAATGTTTATTTTAAACTCCCTCTAAAAGAGACCGAGCACAAAGCACTGAGAGATGAAATATCTATCAGGGACCTTGCTGCCAATCAGTGATGAAAAGTTAAGGCCCTTCAGCAACTATGTGTGGTGATGGTGATAGAACTCACAGGTATTCCCCCTTCGTTGGGAGCTCCCAGAAATATTATTCCTGATACTGCAGTGCATACTATCCCCGCTCAATCATTCTCAGGAGTCGTCATTGCCCCTGGATAAAGGAGTTATGGCATGATCCTGGGTATCTAGCCACAGTGTCAGTAGATTTCATCCCAGTATTGCAAACTGTTATTCATTAGAGAAAAAGCTTTCCTTTTTGATGCCTACCCTCTTCAATGGCCCGCGGGGGAAAGTTATGCCATCCATAACACCCAGCACCCAAAGGAAGTGGGTGATAGCACAAAATTCCTGCTATGGGAAATGTACTTGCCGGAATTCCCTGGCGGCAGATATTCTGGGATCTGGAGAAAGTCTTAAGGGCACAGTCTAAAAGGCATCTGACCTTTTATATGCTTCCTAGTCTCCCTCATTGCAACTTCCTATTTAAGGTACTGTTGTCAGGTTGTGATGATTTTGGGACTCTGTCTGCACAACTTGTGTATTCTGGTTGATCTTATGCAGTTGTATCATTAAATGCCTCCATATGTGTATCCACCGTGAGCTGGCAGGCTTGTATCATGTCTTCCCAAGGCTGAGGACAACAGGGAATACTTCCATAGAGTCATAGATTTTAAAGCCAGAAGTGACCATTACGATCATCTAATCTGACCTCCTGTACAACACAGGCCATAGAACTTCCCCCTAAATAATTCCTAGAGTGTATCTTTTAGAAAAAACATCCAATTTTGATTTAAAAATGGTCAGTGATGGAGAATCCACCACGATCCTTGGTAAATTGTTCCAATGGTTAATTACTTCCACCATTACAAATGTATGCCTTATTTCCAGTCTGAATTTGTTTAGTTTCAACTTCCAGCCAGTGGATCCTGTCACACCTTTCTCTGCTAGATTAGTTTAAGGTCAGTGCTTTGATCACAGAATAGTTTTGCTAAAGTGTACTGCATTGTAGGGGAAATCAGTTTTGCCCAACTTCTCTGAGGGGAGGGAGTTTTGGAGCAGTGGAAAATTACCAAAACACAGAACAAAACATAGAACAAGGGATATACAAACAAGGTCACCCAAGTCAGTTGGGGCACAGGAAGTCCAGGCAGGAAGAAGGAAGGGGTAGTACAGGCCAAGGGCAAAGAAAGGCAAGCTGTGGAAGAAGACTCCATGAGGGAGAAGCCACCCAGAATGAAGAAGCCTCATAAGGGAGTAGATCATGTCTACCTTCCTGAACCTGGATGGTTTCCCAAAGACTCTCAAGTGAAGGGCGAGCTAGGGAAGGCCATTGCAGTGAAGATGTTTGTTGTGTTCTATATGTAGTCTCTTGTGCTTTATCTGCTAAATATAGATGAGTAATGGTGTTAGAATCTGTGCAAAGTGTCTCTCTGGGTGTTGTATGCTTCACAGCTGCCACCTGCCTCCTGAGAGAGTTAAACTGTAACCAGAAGGCTCACACCTTCAGTGGAATTTTGGAAAGGGGGCAAGTAAAGCACTGGGGGATCTTGGAGATCACAGCTGGACCTGGAGGCCTGGGCAGGCGGGCTCACGGCTTCGTTTCTGTGAGGGGTAACAGACAGAAATGGTGACTGAGGGAGGAAATAGTGCTTCAGCCTGCTGAGACCCAAGGAACCTTACACCTGGGCTTGGATTCCCCTCATAGCACTCTGATGGGCAGCTGGCCGGGGGAGCCTGACCAGATCTGTGACACAGGTAGGAGCAATATCCAGGGCAATAAGTTGCAAGTCATACCTCTTTCCCTACAATCTGCTCAAATAGACAAGAGTGAAAGCTTTTCCCTGAGGTACCGACTTTCCCTGCATAATGGAATTCAGCAGCATCTCTCGATGCCACTCTTGATGCACCCCCTGAGAAGCAAACCTCCACTGCCTGAGGATGTGAACATCATTATGACATTAGAGGATTAGGGTATGTGGTAGAGGAAAATGTGAAGAAGTGCCTACATGATTTAGGAACCTTAATCCCATTGACTTTCAATGTGACAGACTCCTAAGTGCCCAAGTCACTTTTGCAAATGGGAATTAGATGATTTTCAAAATTTTACCCTTAGACTTTCTATTCGGTAAGAAAACTTCATTAAAAATTACTTTCTTTCCCTTGGACTTCTTTTTAGTCTTATTTGTATCACAATAGCACTTTGCAATGGAAATTACGTCCATGTTGTAGTAGTTGTGGTGAAAACATATAAGACACTTATCTTGTCCCTATGAGTTTAAACTTTAACCAGACCAAGACTGAGAAATTGCTAACTTCATTTTAAAAGATGGGAAACTGAGGTTCAGAGATATAAAAAGACCTAGCCAAAGTCACACAGGAAGTTTGTGGCAGAGTAAACAGTAACCTAATAAAGTACAAACTCAAAATGTATTCATTCCACTTTAGTTCTAATTAACAGTATTTTAAAATAAAATAGTTGTTTCTGCCATTCTGACAGGGAGTTTCTACCTAAATCTTACTCCATTTGATGCCCTTCCAGTGATATCACAGATCTGTTGCATCTTTAAGGCTGGCTTAGAAAGTTTGATTAGAATGTAGAACTATTGGGTAGTATAGGATGCAACCTTAAAACATGGAAGTCCATATCACTATTAAAAAGAAAAAAATTCTTTTGTATAACTTTGTGAATATTTACCATATAAATATTGGTAATGATCAGTTTCTTACCCAAGGGAGTAGATAGCTTCGTAGAGACTGCAGGATAATAAATGATCAGAATCAAATAAGGTCAACAAGCTGTTTTTGACTTAGTAAAAAATGTTCTGTTTTGCTAGTGGAAGAGTATTTGTTATTAATTGAATTGTGTCCTACTGGCAGAATGTCTATCAATTTAAATGAAAAAGGATACATTTCTCCTTGACTGTTTTTCAAAACATCTCAGCAGTTCCAATGCATTTAAAATGAAAAGTAAATCAAATATATATTGATAGTTCTTGGATGAGTTATGAATGATTTCTTTAAATAATTATATCCTCCTCCCTGCATTTATCCTGAAGGATCTCAAAGTGCTTTTACAAACTTTAAAAGCTATTTATATATGTTCATACTTAAGGTTACATAAGACTTTCTTTAAAAAAACAAAAACTTCCCCAAACATTTTCTTTTCATGGAATTGTTCCACGTTTAGTTGCAGTCTAAAAGGGGCTGTAACAGAGTGCTGGCCAGGAGGTGCTGGGGCAGCCCCTGTTAGCCCAGCTCCAATTAAGAGTGGGAGGGATAGCTCAGTGGTTTGAGCATTGGCCTGTTAAACCCAGAGTTGTGAGTTCAATTTTTGAGGGGGCCATTTAGGGAACTGGGGTAAAAATCTGTCTGGGGATTGGTCTTGCTTTAAGCAGGGGGTTGCACTAGATGATCTCCTGAGGCCCCTTCCAACCCTATGATTGTAAGAGTCATTAATTAGGGCTGGTTGGGTATGTCATGCCTAATTGATAGAAGGGAAGCACCTGCAGGCCTTATGAGCCAGGGGGCTATATAGGGCTGGCAGGCAGAAAGGAAGTGGAGGGGGGAAGAAAGGAGAGGGAGAAGTCAAGGGCTGTGTGTCCCCACCTGCTGGAGAAGCTAGCTGTCCCCCAGGTTGCTAGTTTGGAGCAGTCTGTAAATAGAAGGTAGTGAAATCTGGCGCTGTAAATAAAAGGCACTGGTGATTGCACCCAGAAGAAGTTTCTGGCTGATCTGTGGGCACAGGGGTCCCATAGAGCAAGGGTGAACAGAAAGCCCTTGTTACAGGGGCATTTTTGTTTAAATCTGACAAAATAAGTTGTCATTTTTGGTTTGAGTTAGGTGAATGTGAAAAAGATAATTTCTTTAAAAAAAAATGGACATTTTTGCATACTCAAATGACCTAACTGTCTTTGTTACTACACCAGTTGTAGGACTCAGTCAGGGTCAGACTGCAGACAAAAATATGTTTTCCCAAATGTGGGTCTATAAAAGGATAATACCAGAGTGAAACCATTTTGCATACATGTACAATTAAGAGAATTTAAGACAGATGGGATCCAGGTCTCCATTATCATTTCATGCAACAAATAGAACTACTTTTCATATAAAAAAAAGTCTGAACATTTTATCTCCACTCTTATGAAATGTTATTGATGAAAAATAACTTCCTACATCACAAGCTGGTAACAAATTATTGGAAAACGTTAGTCTGCAACAGAGTCACCTGAATACAGCAGTATATTAACTGGAGTAAGTAACCCCTGTGCTATTACAAACATACGCAACCAGCTCACCAAGGATTGGATTTTGCCTGGAATGGGAGTAGCTGTGACACCCCTCAGTTAAGGAGGTGGTGTGGCAAGCACCTAGGGATACTCTGACTTCTCTTTTCCTTTTGTTACTCCTTCCAGATACTTACTTTATGGGAAATTGGGTGGGCTTATTGCCCGTGCTGGAAAAGACAGTGCAGTCCATTATCCCTTCTATCTGTGTTCATCATGCCTGAGGTCAGCCCTCCCACACAGCTACTGTTTGGCCAGTATGATGCAGGCCAACCTGCTTGGTTCCTCAGTAGCCAAGAGGGTGGATGAGGACTTACCAGCATGCACAGCTAGTGTCCAGAGCCCTTTTGCAACTGTATTCTTCCTACCCTATGGACACAAGTGTGATACCTCCTGGTATACCTGGGGCTCAGCTGATTGCCTTTCGGGGAGGTCTGGAAGGGAATTTCTTCATAAGGGAGAACCAGAACAGCTTTGAGGTGGGGCAGTTCTCTCTCCTCTCTCGGCACCCAGGAGGTCTAGGTCTAGAGATAAGTTTGGGGCCTAGAGCTAAATTGTCTCAACTTCATGTGGGTTTCCAGTGTTGATGGCACGTTCACAAGGGTTGAGCTGAAGTTTTGAATTCCAGTTGTGGGAGGAGGGTGGGGCTGCTTGGACATTGGTCCTGAGGACTGGCATGGCATGGCATGTTTAGGGATACCCTTCAGTGTCTGGTGCAGCTTGAGACTCCACACATCTCAATTGTCCTACTGGCTGGGAAGAAAAGGCCCTGGATTCTAGGATCTATACCTTTTATGTCCCTTCCCTGTTGTAGGGTGGGTGAATAGAGGAATCCACCTCTCTTCCTCCTTCTAATTCTGAGACTGAAAATTTACATTGGGATGGCCCTGCTGGCTAGTTGTGGGGTCCTGTTCACCATTAGTTTATGGTTTGAGTTAAAATAAAAAATGCGTGGCCCCTGCATTTAGCTGCACTGCTGTATCTGTCTCATAATAGCCTGTTGGTTAGGATGCTCCCCAGTCAGGAGGAAGCTCTGAGTTCAAGTCCTTTTCCATAGTGGGGATTCAAACATGGGTCTCCTGTACCCCAGTCAACTACCTTAGCCATTGGGATAAAGGTTATAAGGGGAATAGAAGGACACACACATGTTTTCCCAGCTGAATTTGCAGGTCACCTTTGCAAATAATTTTTGGGTTGACCAAAACAGCGTTTTTCAGCAAATAAACGATTTGTCTGAAAAATTGTGCCCAGCTCTACTAATGAATTCCATCGGAAAGGAGAGGGATATGAGAGGATGCTTATTTAGGTCTCTAAAGAGAGATTCCACTTTCATACTCACCAAGGGGCACCTGCCCCCACATCTCAGTTTCTCCACCAGGCTGCCCATTTCACGCCACATCTACCACTGAGGTAACGCTCTGCTGCAGTTTTGGTATCTGTCATCACGCACCAAGAACCATCTCAGTCCTATGCTTCCAGCAGATGCCTCCTTAATATTACATCCCAGAGCAAGAACAAGCTGTTAATGCATTGATGTCCAAGCAATATGAAACCTGTCTCAGTTACCAATAAACAAAAGCCAGTTCAATGATGGAAAATGGTATCATTTCAGAAGAAAACCCCTGGGTTGCATGCCTATGCATAATATTTTATATGATCCCCATTCATATACTTTGCATATAACATGCACAGGTGTGCAGACATGGTCTGTACTGTCCCCAGCACAAGTAGTCGAAGAAAGAGTTTCTTAAAAAATCATGATCAGGGTTTTTTCAGGAATGATAAAATGATTCAATAAGCCATTTGTGTTCCACTGAAGTCCAAGCTCATCTATCTTATTCCAGTTGGGCAGTTTTAATTTCAGTTCCAGTTTTGGAGTAAAAACTTCTCCAATGGGAAGGTAATCTTAAAAAGGAAGAAAGATTTGTAGATACAGGGTAGTGAGAGCTGGATGCCTCACTTGGTTGTTAAGGAGAATAGGAGCTGGTTTCTAAATTCCAGATTTGTAGATGATTTTATTCTCTTTTGATGTAATTTAGAATGGGTTCCCCTGCACAGCTCTCTTGATATTTGCTGGATGGCTTTCATGTCTGATGTAATAGTAAACAGACCTCTTGTTAAGGTTGACACTCTCATCTTCAATACATTGGATAGGTAAAGCAAGAATAAATGGGATTTGTGTTTATTTTTCCTAAACATGACAGTAAGTTACAGTTCAGCAAATACTCTGTTTGTTTGGTTTTGTGCTGCTTTTTTACTGCAGAAATAGCCACCAAAGGACTGAAAAGGAGAAGCGCTTCACCCTGTTTGGAGGTTTTAAAAATTCTGTAGTTTCCCTGAATTTCAGAATCTTAAGAGTAGGCCAAAAACTCATCTTGTTCATCATCCTGTAGCAGTGTCCTGTTGAGACAGCATGACTGGACCTCTAAGTTGAGAGCTTGTTGTTTTCCTCTTGAGGAAGGAGCCCCCCTCACTCATTATCAGGTCTCTGCCATCCTCAACAGACTCCTTTCTCTAATGTGGCTTCCCATGGAGAAGTATTGTTCTCAGGTTCCTTCTGCATTGAAATAGCTAGGTCTAGCTCCCATGCCCAGACCCCCAGATAATTGTAATCCAACCCATTCATATTCGTTGTATAGCAGTTCCCCCTAGTATCATATTTTGGGTACCTAGTATCTAGTAGCATATTTTGGGTACTGTGGGTTTCAAAACAACCTTTGTAGGGGCTTCAAGCACTAGGCCCTATCAGCTTTAGCTCTTGGCAAGTTCAAACAAGCACTCTGCCAACTGCCTTCAGTGCCACACCCTTTCCTCGGCACCCAGGCATCCTACTTCTGTGACTCACTTATCAATCAACTTCCAACTGCCACAGACCTTCCTCTCCTCCTCACCTATCACACTCTGGTCAGGTGTGAGGATAGCAGCAGCAGATTCTCCACACTGCCTTCTGCTGACCTAAGACTTCTCAGCAGAGTCATCAGACAGGGTACACCCACCCAGAGAGATAGCAGCCCTTTCAGTGACCACTTGCTTCGCCTCAAATTCTTTCTTCCTGTTTTTCCCCCCTCCAGACTGAGTACTGCACAGGCCTTATGGACTTTGGTCAGAACATTGTGTTTTGAGTTTGGAAGCACGCAACCACCAGGCACCAAAGGACACAGCTAGGATTTGACTGGCACATAATCTGGATCATATGGGAAGACATCAAAGTATATGCTGGAATCAGTCCCTGACCCTCAACCACACAATACCGCCTAAATATAGGCAATGTGTTTGCCAGCTAAGGGGCAATGACCTTTTTCCAAGTGCACAAAGGAAGTGGGATTGGAGAGCAATTCAGATGTTACCATCAGAGGTCTAACTGACCCAGCCAATATGCTTTTTTTGTGCCAAGTGTGATGATTTCACTCCAGCCACAGATTGCAATTGCATCAACAGAATGATAGATGGGAATTTCATGCAGTTAGTCATTCACCAGAAAAGACTGTCATGCAAGAAGACATTTTCTATGACTACACAGGAGCTTTGATCAGACAGTTTGCACTTCTCAAAACACAAATGTCGATTTTGGGATTTAACTCCTGGACTGAGCTGCTTTGTGGTAGGGGATGATAACAAAGCAACTTCCTAGCACCATCTTGTGTCAGGTACTCAGTGAATGACACTGTAAATAGTCAAGCATTAGACCAAAGTTGGACGAGACTTCATGGCCTTCCAATCTTGATGTGATTGGGAGGCAGTGGTAATTCATTCCTCTCATAGATTTGGAGTAAAAGTGACTTATTGGGGCTGGAGACCCACCATCTCCACTTGAGCAGTGACACCAGTTTCAGTGTCTCCCTCTCCTACTCTTTCCAGGCACAGAACAATTTCCCAATCCCAGTTCACGAAGACTCTTACCCCCTTCAAATCCTTCCTAAAATCTTCCTTCTGTGATGCTCATAGGAAGTGAATTTATTATAAGTGTGGAGGATACAATAAACGTAAAAAATGTGTATGTACTTATCCCACTTCTGGGGTTTCCCAGTGAACCCAGTTTTCCGTGTGTCTATCATTTCGAGTGCAAGTCCTTTGGAGGAGGGACTGTTTAATCACACTGTGCTGAGCACACTGTCAGTGTGAAACAAAAAAATAATCAATTGTCTGTTTGAAAGCTAAGAAAGCTGGAAAGTCTATCTTGTGTGAGTAAATAATTACTATCAAGACCTCAGGAAGTGTTTGTTTATAATTAGGGTTGCCAAGGTGCTTCTGAATTTCATCTCTCAGCAGTGTTTTCTGGGGTGATTTGCCATTTACTGTTTCGGAGACGTACTGACCTGCATTGATCCGTTTTGCTGATTTGCTTGGCTTGATGCAACTTGAGAAATTATTTTTAATATTTGCAGGCAGTATTGACAGGTGGTAAGCAAGTATAATTTGGAAACCCAAGAGTCCATAATATGGAAGAGAGCTGCTGCCATTAAGAAATAAGATTCTGTTTTAGAAAATGGTGGGGGGGGGAGTGAAAACCAGGAAGCTTTAAAGTTGACTGTCTCATGTCAAAAGGGTTAATGAGGAGAAGCGGTATTTTGGGAAAAGACAGCACTCATCTTTACAAAACAATTCTCTTGGCAGCACATAGGCTTGATCCTGCACATGGTTGAACTTCTGTGATGAAATTTCGTGGGAGTCAGGTGCTCTTTCAGCTCTCTAGCAAGAACAGCCATCACCTCTGGGAAAAGGCCAGAGATAATCTTGTAAATTTCTTGCCCCGCCCTTACCGCCAAACATTCAGTGGGGTTTTCCTTCAGAGGATCAGGCCCTATTTCAGAAATAGCCAATAAGGATGAAATCATTTGCGTACAAATAGCCTCACTCTAAGTGGGTTCAATCTTATGAGCTGCTGAGCTCTTCTTGCTATGGAGCTGAGAGAGCGCCTGACTCCCATGAATTGTGATGGGTGAGCTTTTTGAGGGATCATCGATTCTGGAGATTTGGCCCCTTCCCAATTCTACAGATTTTAGGGCTCCTAGGGAATGGAACCCTTTTCAAGATTAATTATTCTGGATGGATGACTGCTGCTCCACTGCCTCCTCTCCACACATTCCCCACTCCCTAACAAGAGCTACGTGTCCATGAATTCAATACCTCCAATTCTGTGCTGATTATTACCAAGCATGGACGGCACCATGAAGGTAGTCCATCTCCCTTAAGCTTGCCAATTGGGATTTTATTTCCTAGTTTTCTTGAGGATCAGATAATGCACATTGCTATGTTTCCCCCATTGACAATTACTATATTTTATGTTTCTTAGCCCAAGGGGTCCTGCAGTGGCTAGAGCTCGATTTCCCCCCTCCCATAGCCACCCTCTTCATTAATTTCTTTTAATTGCAGTTTCTTGCCTTTTTTGCCAGGGCAGCAGCACTCTCTCTCTCGAGCTAAAATACTGGTTTGGAGACAGCTGTTTCTTAAACTCCTGACTGGTATAAACTGGATTTGCTTGGTCACCAAGATCACCAGCAGGACACTGCACTTCATCCTTCCTCCAAAAGGGAAGGGGTGCTCAAGCTCATCATCAAAGTCTCCCACCTGGTCATTCCATGTGCTCTTCTTGAACTAATTGGCTGGCTGTTTAATTTACCCCTCTCCATCCCAAATGCAGGGCCACAATGGGAAATTCAGAGACACAAAGCAGCACAGTACATTTTCAATATGGGATTAATTTAAGTCTTTATATATAATTTATAAGGTTTATGTTTTAGTATTTCTTGACAAATTAAAATGTACCATGATTAAAAACAAGTCAGTTCTGCAGGACAGAGGGAAGCCGTGTTATGTAACGCCTCCGCTCAATCCAGTAGAATGCGATTGTAAGATTTGTAACTTTTCAGTCATTTCTAGTATGATCGTTAAGTTCTGTAACCTTTTGCAAACTTTGTAACTTTAGTTATTGTAAGCATAGCCTTTTAAGTTTTGTAACTTTTGCAAACTTCGTAACCTTTTCAGTTACCACTTGTATAAACCTCCAAGCTTTGTAATATTCCATCATGCAATCAGAGAGAGTGTGAACAAGGGAGTGTGTGTGGGGAAGATAAGGGAGTGTGAACAAGGGAGTGTATGTGGGACTGGGTGGAGAGGAATTGCAAGGAGAAAGGAGCCCGGAGACAGGTGTGTCTGATGTAATCCGCCCTAAGAAGGCAATCATGGGGTGCTGTACAGGAGCGCCGCCAGCTTTTTTGCCGCCCTGGGCGGCAGAAGGTCCCGCCCCCGAAATGCCGCCCCCAACAAAGGTGGAGGAAGGTTCTGCCCCCGAAATGCCACCCCCGACAGAAGCGGCGGAAGGTCCTGCCTCCGAAATATCGCTGACAACCAGGGCGGCCGAAGATCCGGCAGCCGCAGTCGCCACCCCCCAAATGTTAGTGCCTTAGGCGACCGCCTAGGTCGCCTAATGGGTTGCACCAGCCCTGGTGCCGTAAAGAAAAGAAGAACCTAGTATGCATGAAAGGAACGACGGCTGGAAATGCTTCTCAGTGATGGCCACAGAAGGGAAACTCATTGTATGCGACAGGAGCCGCTCTGTTCCAAAAAGGAAGAAGGCATGCACACAAGGCTGCTGCTTCTTGACCAGCTTGCCGGCCCAGATCCGTGACCACAGGCGGACACACCAGATCTACTATGCCTCGACTTCTTGGCTTCCTGTGCTGTCTCTGGTAACTCTCCTCCTGTGTGAGTGTGGGGGTGCATGAGGATATGAATGGGGGAGAGCATGAATAAGCCCCATTCCTTTTCTGTTTGATCCAATAGCGGCATTTAAAAAAACCAATGTAAGTGTAACCCTGGGTTGGTTTCTAAGGAAACTGAGGTAACAAGCCTGAGCCCAAGGTAAGAGACATACAAAAACAGCATTTAATATTTTTGTATTGTTTGTTCAGAAGAGGGCATTCATTTTAAAATATATGAAACGCTGAATAGTAATACAGTAATCCAACAGATTACAGTATTACAGCTAGTCTGTTATACTTGGTTAGACAATTCCCCCTTTTCACTACCTCGGCACCTCTACAGGGTTGCTGCAGTAATAAAACAATTTTCTGATAAATTCGTCAGGAAAAGTGCACTATAGAGAACATGTATAACTCTAAACCTGTCACAGTTTCAAGGTAATTGTTCTCCTAAAGAAAGCAAGAAAAATTACATAACAAAATTGGGCTGAGTGAAAGACGAGTTAACAGAATTTCATGCCACTGAATCTAACTTTCTTAAAGGTGCTTGGAGAAAGACAGTGATTCTGTTGAGAGAAATATGTTCCCAACCCACACTACCAAGATTCCAGCAAGGCTGGGATCTAGTTTAAAAATCTAGATTCTTCAAACACTTGAATCAGTGAAGTTGATGGCTGAAGCTAAAAAGTTGTACAATGATATCCAGCCATCCAGGCAACAGGGAAGACTTTGTTCAGGTACATGGATCAGCACATCCATAGAGGTAGATCCTGCTTATATAATAATTATTTATGAAGCTCTGGACTGCATTGGAGACAACTTTGGACTGCATTGGAGACAACTTTTTATTTCAGAAGGTTGAAAAAGCTACTAGGGGGGGAAGCTGTTCTAGATTTGATTTTAACAAATAGGGAGGAACTCGTTGAGAATGTGAAAGTAGAAGGCAGCCTGGGTGAAAGTGATCATGAAATCATAGAGTTTGCAATTCTAAGGAAGGGTAGAAGGGAGAACAGCAAAATAGAGACAATGGATTTCAGGAAGGCAGATTTTGGGAAGCTCAGAGAGCTGATAGGTAAGGTCCCATGGGAATCAAGACTGAGGGGAAAAACAACTGAGGAGAGTTGGCAGTTTTTCAAAGGGACACTATTAAGGGCCCAAAAGCAAGCTATTCCGCTGGTTAGGAAAGATAGAAAATGTGGCAAAAGACCACCTTGGCTTAACCACGAGATCTTGCACGATCTAAAAAATAAAAAGGAGTCATATAAAAAATGGAAACTAGGACAGATATCAAAGGATGAATATAGGCAAACAACACAGGAATGCAGGGGCAAGATTAGAAAGGCAAAGGCACAAAATGAGCTCAAACTAGCTACGGGAATAAAAGGAAACAAGAAGACTTTTTATCAATACATTAGAAGCAAGAGGAAGACCAAAGACAGGGTAGGTCCACTGCTTAGTGAAGAGGGAGAAACAGTAACAGGAAACTTGGAAATGGCAGAGATGCTTAATGACTTCTTTGTTTCGGTCTTCACCGAGAAGTCTGAAGGAATGCCTAACATAGTGAATACTAATGGGAAGGGGGTAGGTTTAGCGGATAAAATAAAAAAAGAACAAGTTAAAAATCACTTAGAAAAGTTAGATGCTTGCAAGTCACCCGGGCCTGATGAAATGCATCCTAGAATACTCAAGGAGCTAATAGAGGAGGTATCTGAGCCTCTAGCTATTATCTTTGGAAAGTCATGGGAGACGGGAGAGATTCCAGAAGACTGGAAAAGGGCAAATATAGTGCCCATCTATAAAAAGGGAAATAAAAACAACCCAGGAAACTACAGACCAGTTAGTTTAACTTCTGTGCCAGGGAAGATAATGGAGCAAGTAATTAAGGAAATCATCTGCAAACACTTGGAAGGTGGTAAGGTGATAGGGAACAGCCAGCATGGATTTGTGAAGAACAAATCATGTCAAACCAATCTGATAGCTTTCTTTGATAGGATAACGAGCCTTGTGGATAAGGGTGAAGCGGTGGATGTGGTATACCTAGACTTTAGTAAGGCATTTGATACGGTCTTGCATGATATTCTTATCGATAAACTAGGCAAATACAATTTAGATGGGGCTACTATAAGGTGGGTGCATAACTGGCTGGATAACCGTACTCAGAGAGTTGTTATTAATGGTTCCCAATCCTGCTGGAAAGGCGTAACGAGTGGGGTACCGCAGGGGTCTGTTTTGGGACCGGCTCTGTTCAATATCTTCATCAACGACTTAGATATTGGCATAGAAAGTACGCTTATTAAGTTTGCGGATGATACCAAACTGGGAGGGATTGCAACTACTTTGGAGGACAGGGTCATAATTCAAAATGATCTGGACAAATTGGAGAAATGGTCTGAGTTAAACAGGATGAAGTTTAACAAAGACAAATGCAAAGTGCTCCACTTAGGAAGGAAAAATCAATTTCACACATACAGAATGGGAAAAGACTGTCTAGGAAGCAGTACGGCAGAAAGGGATCTAGGGGTTATAGTGGACCACAAGCTAAATATGAGTCAACAGTGTGATGCTGTTGCAAAAAAAGCAAACATGATTCTGGGATGTATTAACAGGTGTGTCGTGAGCAAGACACGAGAAGTCATTCTTCCGCTCTACTCTGCTCTGGTTAGGCCTCAGCTGGAGTATTGTGTCCAGTTCTGGGCGCCGCATTTTAAAAAAGATGTGGAGAAATTGGAAAGGGTCCAAAGAAGAGCAACAAGAATGATTAAAGGTCTTGAGAACATGACCTATGAAGGAAGGCTGAAAGAATTGGGTTTGTTTAGTTTGGAAAAGAGAAGACTGAGAGGGGACATGATAGCAGTTTTCAGGTATCTAAAAGGGTGTCATAAGGAGGAGGGAGAGAACTTGTTCACCTTAGCCTCTAAGGATAGAACCAGAAACAACGGGTTTAAACTGCAGCAAGGGAGGTCTAGGTTGGACATTAGGAAAAAGTTCCTAACTGTCAGGGTGGTTAAACACTGGAACAAATTGCCTAGGGAGGTTGTGGAATCTCCGTCTCTGGAGACATTTAAGAGTAGGTTAGATAAATGTCTATCAGGGATGGTCTAGACAGTATTTGGTCCTGCCATGCGGGCAGGGGACTGGACTCGATGACCTCTTGAGGTCCCTTCCAGTCCTATAATCTATGAATCTATGAATCTATGAATCCCCAAAAGGTACAATGCAGTGGGCCATAGCATTAGTATAGTTAAGATTAAGATAAGAGTATATTCAATAAGTATGAAAGCATACTGTGTGATTAAAATCAAGCCTACAACAGATCATGGATGAAAGAAGAATTAGCTAATGATATTTCCACCTACTTATAAAAAACTCAAAGCAGTGTCCTGTAAAATATTTAAAAACTTGCTGAAAATAAATTTTAGAAATTAACATCCTTCTTTCCCCTCCTTCGCTGTCTCTATGATCTTCCTACAAACTCCAAAGATCTTTCTGGGTAAGTTTACTATAAATAACTGAGGATAATCATTTTACCAGCAGGGAGTCCCAACACCCACATATTTTTGGTTTTCAGTGAGTCCTCTACAGACTCGTTCTTAAATGAGACTCTAACATTATCTCTTATTATAGCATTTATACACATCTTGACTGTACACAGTCTGGTTTTGTCCCCATGTTAACATTTAAGATATGACTCTTTTCCTTCACAATTTTAATTTTGATCTACAATTTGGAATCAAATCTATGTTAGAATCTATTGCCTCTGAGTGGACTTTCCTTATTTTGAGGGGATCTTGACTGCATGAACAATTCTCTCCAGAGCTCTGCTCATCATCATGTGTCCCTATACAGCTCTATCTAGTATCTGAATCATTAGAATATATGATTTACTGCTGGTCCATAGTCTAACACCATAGAATCATAGAACTGGAAGGGATCTTGAGAGTCCATCTAGTCCAGTCCCCTGCACTCAAGGCAGGACAAAGTATTATCTAGACCATCCCTGACAGATGTTTGTCCAACCTGCTCTTAAAAATCCCCAATGGTGGAGATTCCACCACCTCCCTAGGCAATTTATTCCAGAGCTTAACCACTCTGACAGTTAGGAAGTTTTTCCTAATGTCCAACCTAAACTGTCCTTGCTGCAATTTAAGCCCACTGCTTCTTGTCCTATCCTCAGAGGTTAAGAATAACAATTTTTCTCACTCCTCCTTGTAACAACCTTTTATGTACTTGAAAACTGTTATCATGTCCCCTCTCAGTCTTCTCTTCTCCAGACTAAACAAACCAAATTTTTTCAATCTTCCTTCATAGGTCATATTTGCTAGACCTTTAATCATTTTTGTTGCTCTTCTCTGGACTTTCTCCAATTTGTCCACATCTTTCCTGAAATGTGGCGCCCAGAACTGGACACAATACTCCAGTTGAGGCCTAATCAGCGCGGAGTAGACCAGAAGAATTACTTCTCATGTCTTGCTTACATCACTCCTTCTAATACAACCCAGAATGATGTTTGCTTTTTTGGCAACTGTGTTACACTGTTGACTCATATTTAGCTTGTGACCCACTATGACCCCCAGATCCCTTTCCGCAGTACCCCTTCCTAGGCAGTCATTTCCCATTTTGTATGTGTGCAACTGATTGTTCCTTCCTAAGTGGAGTACTTTGCATTTGACCTTATTGAATTTCATCCTATTTATTTCAGACCATTTCTCCAGTTTGTCCAGATCGTTTTGAATTTTAATCCTATCTTCCAAAGCACTTGCAACCCCTCCCAGCTTGGTATCGTCCGCAAACTTTATAAGTGTATTCTCTGTGCCATTTTGTAAATCATTGATGAAGATATTGAACCTGGAGGTAGGAGTGGGGATGGAAGTGGGGAGTGGGGAGTGGGGGTTGGGGGCAAGCTGGATCAAAAGATTTGTAATGGAAATCCCAGTCAATATTTTCAGTTCACAAATGCTGATTTTCATTCAACAGTCTGAGTATTTGCTTTATTGGTTAATTCCATGAGAAAACATATTCAAGAATCAGATACCAGGAGCCTGAGAAACTTGGAGCCATCATTTACTCCAAGTGGGAGACCCTTTCAGATGGACTGAATTTTACAAAATTAGCATCTAACTGAATAACCTCCCCCTCCCAAAATAACACCACAAAATGTGCTGTTTCAATTAAAGCTCATTGAAAAACTGTTTTGATGGAAAATTTTCAAACAGAAAAGTATGTGTTTGACTCAATTAAGTTTTTTGCAAGATGTATTTGGTTTCTGTAGAAAATGTGGACTTTTCATTAGAAAACCAAACACATGAAAACGGAATAATTTGGACCAAACACCAAGTTATTTCAGTTCATGGTATCACAGAGGACAAGAGCTTTCTGGGATTCAGCAAAGGATTAGATATTTAGAAAATCAATAGGAACTTCCACTGTTGCTAGCTAAATTTTATATAAAAAGGAATATAATATCATGATTCAAGATATAAACAAACCACTAGCTGACTGGAGTTAGGAAGAAGCTGCCTGCATGAGAAGATTATTGCCTAGTTGGCCATTACATTATTTCTTGAGCCTTCTTTGAAAGCATCGAATATTGACCACTGTCGAGGGAATATTGGACTAGATGGAACAGTGGCATGAATGGGTATGACAGTTTATACTACTTTCTAATGTACTGAACTGATAATTTGGTTGTATGTTAGTAGTCCAGTATTGTAGCATAGTTTTGGAATAATTTTAATTACAATGCTTCACTACAGCATTGTTAATTCTTCGTTAAGAAGTGGGGAGGACTTTTTGTGAGTGTAAAAATGAAATTAGCAAAATTTAATTTGTTAGTATACTGTTAGTATACTTGCAACTTTACCGCCTTGTGATGTGCAGCCCAACAGATGTGACAAGTTAAGCAGAATTGATTCAGGATAGTATTGGAGACCTCCAAGTCACATCAAGATGCTGAAGGGAGTAGTGTTGTTTCAACAGTAAGTTTGATCAGGAAGCAGCGCTTTTTTCCTTTCTAAGTCAGTACTAAGCCAATATCTCAGTGTGTTTTAGGAGTTCACAGTCACTTGGGTGAAGACTTATAACAGAGACCCTGACCACCAGCCATTAGAGATCGCCTGGCACTTTTCATAAGAATAGGGCTAATAAGGCCAGGGTCATCCTGACTTAATTCCAACTCCAGGAGTTGGATGTTGCCTGAAATTTTTATCTTTATGTCCTAGGATATTATGCAGTGTAACTGTGCATACTTAAACAGCCGATGAGTTCCCTCATATATCTGGGTACATTTTGTTGGCAGATGAAGTGATACATGGATATAAAGTGACCAGGTATTACTTTAAGGGTATGTCCATTCTAGACTTCACCGTGAGTTAACTGGTAATTCACTCAAGGTAGTTAACTCATTTGTAAAGACTAGTGTGGATTCTCCCCAAATATTTGTTTCAGGTTACAAATATATTTGCTTTTCCCTGGGGCTAGCTTCTAATTTAGTAACACCATTTGAAACATCTGTGACCTAACTGCCTTGGCTTTAATATCACCTGATCACTCCACAGTAAATATTCCCCAATATTAGCAATATCTTAAAAGGGAGATAAAGGAGAACAAATCATGGAATAGCAATTATAAGAAATACACACCTGTCAGTGTTTGAAGACCATTTTGGATGCTGGAAAGAATGTTGCACTTTTTGCTCAGGTTTTTACATTTATGCAATAACAGTTGATGCATATTCTGAGACATTATTTTGACATTTGTACTGCACTCCTCAACAGACACTCACCTTTCTCATCAGCATCTATGAAACACAATGTTCCCAGTGTAGCTCATAAATAAAGTATCCCCTAGGTGCTGTTAACATTTGCAAGTCATTATATGCCTTTGGAGCTCTTCAACCGGAAAGTAGTGACTTCTCTTTTCAGTGAGAATTCACCAAGGTTCTAGACACTATGGGTTCAATTGTGTCCAGCTCCTCCACTATAAGTGGGGGATAAGATGCAAGGAACTTCTGCCCTTTATACCTACTGCTCAGAAAGTGGGCATAATGGGAGTCCTTAAATCCATGGAGTGGAAGAACTTTATAGGGCTAGGACAGCTGTCAACAGTAAACCATTCAAATAGGGTGGTAGAGGGGCAGTTGTAGCCATGTCCTTCCTCCATTCCAGCCAACTTAAAAGAACTCTGAAGAGTGACCCCCCAGCACCCTCGAAGGGTTGGCGTGTTGTAACTCTACTCTGTGGGTGACAAAGTATCTCAGAAACTCCTGTTGAAGTGGTACAGCTCCACAGCACCCAAAATACAGGGCTATAGATTAAGGTCTTTTTGGCCCTAGTATTATTACACAGTATCCAGAGTGTCAAAAATTGTTACTTTCCATGACCACATTGGAAATGGACTCCAATACTTTTGAACATTCTTGAAAATCTGTTTCTGCTGAATATACAGTATTGGTGTTTACTGTTGCATATTGGTCCTCTAACTAGTTTGATTTAATTAGTTAGTCTCAGAAATCTAAATCTGCAATGCTGCAGCACCAAACCCACTGCTAGGAAATAAGAAATGCCAGTGACCTGTAGGTGAAAGTAACAGCCACACAAGGTGAGTCTAAAGGTACTGCATATATGTACCCATCAAACCGGCAGCATTTAATGAAGGTACTGTTAAATATTGCATTTGCTTACTAAACCACTTGGTGGAGTGTGAGTGTCAGATGTAGGGAAAGTTAAGCTAGAAAAGCTCTTAGAATAAGTGCAACAGAAAAATCTATGGTGGTTTCTTTGCAATTAAATATTGTTAGATTTTACTCAGTTCACTTGCATTGTCACCAACTCTAACTATTTAACAGGCAGTCCCTTTATATTTGGTGTTTTTCTTAGGGCTCCAGCTGCTGGAGTTAGGAGACTGATTGAGAATCTCAGCTTTCATTTTTAAAAAGTTTCTAGCCCTCCTGGTTGCAGAGTAAAATTTGAAAGCATGAAGCGAGTGCTGCCTAAATGTTCAGAAACCAGAAAGTAAATAAAAAGAATCCCAACATTATTATTTAAAAAAAGACCATGATTTTTAGTGGCCTGACTCAAGATGTTTCGCTATTTGAGATTGTCAATACCATGTATGAAACCAATGGTAAATACCAACTGTGTGAATATGGGGGATCTCTCTAACTTTAGGAAGTAGCATTCATTTCTACCCACTGTGCTTTCTGCTGATCAATTATTGGCCACATCTTTTGCTTTGCAACATTGTTATTTTGGTAAACACCACATCTGAAAGGTGAGATCAGGAATGGGTTCTTGTGGCTAGAAGATGTCAAGTATCCAAATGTCTCTTGGTCACCATCTGAAGTCCAGCTATTCTATCCTAAAGGTGGCTGCACATCAGTGGTGGATGAAATGATCCCTGTACAGTTGCAACTTAATTATCTGAATGTTTTGAGGGGGAATCACTCTAAATGTTCTTAGTGTTCAGAGCACTATGACAAACACAGTAATTCTGTGGTTTAGAAAAGAAAGTGTAGAGAGATAATGTAACAATCAGTTTTCAAGAGCCACAGGATGTGTTGACACACGTAGCAGATTGATTTCTCAAACAGAACTGCAACAATATCATTGAATACATTCCCTATTTTTGACTGCCAGAATAACTGAGTGGTCTCTGAAAATATTTTTACTTTATATTACATTATGAATATAAATTCATACTTATATAGATTTAGCTGATTTCATATTTTAAACTAGTGCAATACTGTATGCTCAGTCTTTAAAGAAAGAACACTGATTAGAGGCATTGACTAGAATCTTCAAAGTCTACAATTCACCATTCCACATTTAGAAGAATGGGTGAATTAATGAAATGAGTAAATAGCCAAAACACAAATGTTTATACACTATATTTTACTTTAATAACATTAACGTTTTAACCTTCCTTACATCCTCCATTAACTGCCCAGATTATAGATGCACAGTACATGTTTATATTGACTGATAGAGAATGATCTTGTAAAGCTTAGTAGTTATTATCTACTTACAAAAGTGGCTTGGGACGGCACAAATTTGGTCTACCACATAGCCCAGCTAGCTCAAAACAATTATCTGACATTTGTGATCAGCCCCTGTCTCTGCTGTAATTTGGACGACTTTGCCCCAGAATTTGCATTTTTTTCCAAATTTAATATATATAGGTAAATACAGAGGCCTGGATCTCTAAACTGCCTAGAAAACATTCCCACACTGCTCTGTATCTCTGCCTGAACATATGAAAAGAAAAGTCTGCATCTCCTTATAATTTTGTGTATAACATTACTGTAAAATGCCTAGCATATTTTTGGAGGCTATATAAATAGCAGCATTCCCCCCTGTTTCCTTTTACTGCTGCCATCCAGTTTAAGTAGCTAAGATGTTGATAAAGAGAGAACGACACATACATTTCAGGAAAAAGTGGGATGGAGAAAGTGAAGGGGACTATGAGCATATGGCTTAGGGTCACTCAGTTCAATAATGATTATAAAAAGAATAAAATATTTACAAGCTGTGGGCTTTAACAGTTGGGTATTTCAGCATGATTCTTCTGTCAGTATGAAGAAGATCTCCCAAACACTTTTTAACAACATGTAGAAAGAGACCGATATATCTTGCTTTGGTACAATGCATAAGAACTATAAATGAAAACAAGAATAGAATAACTAGGCATAGCTACAACTATTGAGGAGGATAGGAAAGGAGAGAAACAGGATGTTTTGCTTCAGGGCAAAGCTTTTTGTTACTCTGTTGATGTCACCTTTATTGTAGTAGCAGGTTTGGGGCATTTTCACTCTTAGCTTCCCTCCCACAAATTTATTCATGTGGTTTCATCTCTGTAACTAGCAAAATAATGCTAAGTAAAACAGAAAGCTTTTTGGCTAAAATACAGGGTATTATCAGTGCTGTATGAGGCATCCTCTGTCAGATGTCTGTGTCTTGTACTTGTGAGGGGAAAAACAGTCTTGGATAATGTGTTTTTTACACCCCTCCTCCCAATCTCTTATGATACACCTCTACCCCGATATAACGCGACCTGTTATAACACAAATTTGGATATAACACGGTAAAGCAGTGCTCTGGGGGCGTGGGGCTGCGCACTCTGGTGGATCAAAGCAAGATCGATATAACGCAGTTTCACCTATAATGCGATACGATTTTTTGGCTCCTGAGGACAGCGTTATATCAGGGTAGAGGTATAGTTTGTTATTAGGTTTTTCAAAAAGTCATATCCATTTAACTTGTCCTATAAATGTAGGCAATTGAAAATATGGTCTGTGATCACTTATTCCCTTGCAGCAAGCCTTTTCTAGGAATTGATCAGATTTATTCATTGTGTCTGCAACAAAGTCAAGTTTCTGAAGACCAGAACAAGAAACTAGCAGCAGGAGTCACTTCAGTGTTTGCGTAAACAAACCAAACATTGCCTCTCTTGAACTCCTTGTCTCTAAGGATTCAAGGAAAGAGGGGTGGAAACCTAGAAGAATACTGGGTTTGTTTCCTAGGTAACTAATTATCACTCAGACTGAAAGCTAGCTTGAATTTGGAAGAAAGCCATTTTTCAAGTATTAAGACAGTATTGAAAAGAATCTGAGGGAAAATCAGTTAATATTCCTCCTCCCGATCTCAGAAGAAATAAGAGATAAATCTGACTTTGTTAAAGATTCTTTAAAATTGCAGCTAAATAACCCAAAAGAAAAAAAAATCAGATTTTTCTTTTTAAAACAGGGACTCATTGTTTACAGAATTTTCTCTCACCTATCATCACCTCCCTTAATTAAAATGATAGACCTTGCTAACATTACTCATTTCCATCATCAGAGATTTAGTGTTAGCAAACTAATATTAGATTATACCTCTAATAACCCTTACCATTTTCCTGCTAGGACTATGTGAGAACATTAAAACTAATCATATGAATAATAGCTAGAACAATGCTGTAGTATGACTACAATTCAGTACATAGCCTTTCTCTAAGAAATCTAACATCCTAGCCAAAAGAGACAGTGCCATTGAGTAAAGCTAAGTCTCCTCCAACCTTATCCCCCCGGCCAAATTCTCCCTCACACAAAGAAAATGCTCATGTCTCATCCTTCTGCTTTTATAGGAAACCATTCTCTACTTCATGAGTTGATCAATTAATGATTGGACAAACCTGTCATGAGCTTCTAAAGCCTGGAGCACCCAGCTGCTATATTAACCTCAGTAGTTTCTGCTTTTTAAAGCTACGGTGCATATTGATTTGTTTTGAAGGAGCAATGACACTATTAGCCTAGGGTGGCCAAGGAAAAGTATGGAATGAAAAAGAACATCTCCTCTTCAAACTTTCATTTAGCCCTCTGGCTGAACGCCATAGGAGACGGAGGTCCTCTAAATTATGAAGCTTTAGGTAAAACTTTCCAAAATTCTTTAAAGTCTTAAAAAGCCAGAGCTGTGAGACCCAATGGATGAGCATCCTCCCATTAGTTCAATAACCCTTTGGTGCCAGAGTCTGATCTCAGTGAAGTCAATAGGAAAACTCCCATTTACTTTAATGGGAAAAGAAGGAGCCCATGGTACTGTAAGAATGCTTAGGATTTTTATATTACTTTACAACACCACTGGTTAGGTATTCTAACTCTCAATTGTATAGACAGAAAATAGGCATCTACAGATAGAAAGGTAAGGTGATTTGCCCAAAGCCACACAATGAGACAGTAGCAGTGTCAGGATTAGAACCTTCTGAATCCAAAATCTACTATTCATAGTTCTAAAATAGTCCCTATATGAGGATTTCTGGGTATTTATTTATTCATGGGGCCTTATTATGTTTCTAGGCTCCTGTAGCAGCAAGAACCATCCCAGGACATACCGGGAAAGAGAGTATTGGCTAAGTTATGAATCATGACTTATTCACTGTGCTGTATTACTTGCATTGCATCCTGGTGATAATCACAGTGACTATTTATCTGTGACAGGAGACTGAACCAGAGATCCCCAGACAATGGTACTGGAACAATTTTTATAGTGAAGGTGCTGAAGGCAGAAACCATGTATTTGGGTTATTACTTCTTCATGCCAGGGGGTGTGACAGCGCCCCCAGCACCCCTAGTTCCAGCACCTATGTCTCCAGAGCTAAAATCGTGCATAGCAGGAGCTAAAGAACCAGGCCCCATAGCAGAGAGCTGTAACAGACTCGTATCTTCTGTGGATCAGGCACAGAAGAGGATGCATAATACACTGAAAAATGAAACATGTATTTATCACAGAATTTTGTACAGTGTCCATCACCATAATATGCAAACACTGGAGTTGAGAATTTCCCTGTTTGACTCCATTTTTGAAATACAATTGCATTGCATTTCATCCACAACAGAGGTCAAAACCCTTAATTAAAGTATTCTTGCCTTGATGCATTGCTTACCGTATTTATATTACATAATGGAGGAGTAACATTTTAGGGCCAAAGCCTAAGGTCTTCACTTAATTTTTATTAAGTATTTACTAGGTCTTCAATAGGAGTTTTGCCTATATAAGTACTGAGTAAAACTGAATAAGGAGGTCAGGATTTAACTTGGCTGCTTAACTGGGATGCTTTTGGTCTTTCAGAAGACCAACATATATTTGTTTTTTCAGTGCAATATAATCTTGTCAGGAGGAGACAGACTCAGGTGGCATGTGATAATGATTCAAGAAAGCACAAAAGTTATGCTTTCTCAATCCCTGCCTTATCAAGAACAGGGTTAGTTAACCAAAGAAGTTTAGATACAAGTCGGTATACAATTATTAACAATGACTAACCATGCACGTTTATTAATCTATTTGTAGGTAGTCCTCTTTCTTTTCATTTTCTCCTTCACTCACTCCTTATCCCACAGGGAAACATTTTATATAACGGCATCTATGAATAATAATGTGATATGCAAGGCTTTCTGCAAACAAACAGGGTAAAGGAGTTCTGAGCATTATATGGAGTATTTTTAGATGCTATTGAGAGCACAGCCGCAAGGTTCTAGAGACTGAAAATCTTTTCAGGTTCATTATGCTGCTCCGGTCATCTACAGAGGATAGGAGTGGGAGCTGGGGAAGTAATGAGGAAACAGATGGGGAGGAGAGGAAAGGAAAGGTGGAAAAAAGAGATAATAGGAAGAAAAAGGAAGAGATTAAAACAAACACAAAGAAGGTTCAGTCATCCTAGCCATTCATGGTGACCAACCATGGGAAATGGTCAAAGCTAGGCAATGCCTTCCCTGGGAATGGTAGTGACATCCGCTAAACAATGGAGGCTGCTGTGCTCTATATTTGGGCACTGCCAATGGCCCATTGTGCTCAGCTGCACACAGAAAGCATGCAACACAGGGAAGGGAGGCGGGGTTCACTGAAAAGTGGTTATGGTGACAGGAATTAAACTAGTGTAGCATGAATTTACTAACAATGCACATGTAGCCTGAGGGGAAAGGCATGAGGAAAGTAAAGCAGCCTGAGGAAGCTTTAAAGTATCTGCCATAGTACCAACAGCCAGCTGAATATACAAAATGGAAGCAGAGGAGATGCATGTCTTGATTTCATGAGCTGCATTTTCTCTCTGCATGTCCAGGGTGTGAGTCACACTGGATGACTGTGTTCTGTATGGGGCCATAGAATCATAGAATATCAGGGTTGGAAGGGACCTCTGGAAGTCATCTAGTTCAACCCCCTCATCTAGTCCAACCCCCATGTTTCTATGGTTTCCACTGTTCATCTGATGGATGAGACAACAATTATATATTGCTTTAGTGTCATAGCTTTTCTTTTAGGCATCCCCTCCAGGCATATTGTCACCACCACCTTGACCGCCACCACCTTCAACTAGCAAGAGTGCTAAAGTATGTTATGAGAAGTGGCGGTAGGGGAGGAAAAGAAAAAATACCCCCTTTTTTTATAACTCCCCCACAAAAATGAAATAAATATTTTCAAAAAGATTTAAATGAAAACTTTTAATTTTTTTTTCATATTTTGACCAGCTCTAATTCAATCTCCTATTATGCAAAGTATTTGCCACATCTCTGCATCTACAGACAGCAAACGACTACAGAAAACTCTGCATCTTCTAACATAGCAAACTACTACAGCAATCCTCTACAACTAATAATGTTGGAAGGTGACTGTTTGAGGGTTAGTCTCATGTGTTTAGTGGGGGAGGGATGGTTAAGGGGGTATTGAGAGGCTGGTATTGGAGTCAGTGTTAATATTCTGGTTTGTGATCTTTGTTATACATTAGCTGTTGTAATGGTCCTTGTTTTGGGGGTCAGGTATGTATGTAGCAAATGTAGCGATTTCACAACGAAGTTTTCTTTGAATAAATACATAATAGTTTGGTTAAAATATATGCATGTCATCAACTGTATTCTTTTTACTCTCCTACTGATATGAGAGCTTTTGTGGTTTCCTCTTAGCTCTGTGCATCTGTGGTTTTCTTTGTTAAAATAAAATACAAAGTACAGTTTGTGTGTGTGTGTACACCCTGCCCCCAGACTCAACAAAGCAAAACATTATATTTATTTCTAGAATAATTGGATAATAAACTCCAAAAAATATGTGTCATGCACAACAGTTAGGGAAATTACAGGCGTACAGAAATTCACAAATATTGGGAAGGAAAAGCTTTTAAAACAGTTAGCACTTAACAAAAGGCAGTTGGGGATATGTGTTAACGTAGTCACTTTATAAGAGACGTAAATGCCTGTCGTTGAATCACACATTCAGCTGCATATGTGTAGGGATCAAAACCCCAAAGATGATAAACAGCCTTTAAAGTATCTTATTGTTAAGAAAGAGAGCAGGAAAAAAACAAAATAGCTTCTCTGAAGGAAAGAGAGAACCAACCTTACAAGGAGTTACTGAAATGTATTAGTTTTGTGTGTAGGAAGGGGCATGTGATGTTATCCTCTATTGACTTGAAAGGATGAGGTGGAGGAGGGGATGCCTGGAGGACCATCAAGGTGATATCTATGGAGAGAAGATAGCCAGGATGTTTCAGTAGGCCACTGATGCGTGTTCCAATGTTGTGACAGCAATATCTCTGCTCAGAGTTCTGACACCCATTTAGGGTCCATTAGTCTATGAGGATGGACCACTGAAACAGGAGGAAGGGTAAGCTTCTACTTCAGCCTAGAGGAGATAATGATCGGCCCATAGCAAAGGTCTAATAACATACCAGCTGAAATGCAAATCAGATCCAGTGTTCCTCCCCCCAGCTAAATGATATAAACCAGAAACCACTTGGGAACTGGTTGCCATAGAGCCCAGGAGGTATCAAGTCCTACAAGAATCATTGTCAGGCTGGCTACTGAAGTCACTCAGAACAATAAGCCTGGAGGACCCTATGACAGGGTTGTCTTCTGCTCAGGCACTCCTGTCTTCTGCTCCGTTTACACAGACTCAGAGACCTTCAGCTGCTAAACAGCCCAGTACAGTTTATTTATATTTACTCTTCCCACCACCTTACTGAGCCATACACCATATTATTTACAGTTTTCCCTCAGTTCTCTGCCAGGGGTGACAGGGAGGTGTGTGTGTCTCCCCCTTCTTATACCTCCAGTGTAAATGGGCCAATTTGTTCATTAGTCCTCCCTCAGCCCATTAGTCCTTTCTGAGCCCATCCTAATGCAGTAATTGGGGCCCATCAGGTCTACCCTGGGGGGAATTCATGGGTGTTTAAGTGACGAGAGCGCTGACTCAGCTGTTGGTTGCCAGCACTCTGTCACAACCCCAACTCCTGGCTCCAAAAGAGCTCATTTCACTACAGCAGCTGGCTTGGTGAGTAGCAGTTTAGAGTGTGTGTCACTCGGATAATGGGACTTCTACATGAGTTTCATTCTGGGACTCACAAATAGATGGGCATGCTGAAATGAATCCTTCTTTGGGGTGGAACACATCCTACATCTGAGATCAAATACAAACAGCACAACTCCTATTTATATGCCTCTGGTGGGCTCATGTTGACAGAGTAACCATCTGGACAAAGCTGCACCAACACAGGGCCAGCTGATTGGTCGAACCCGGTCTTGAGTATATGACTTAGGTCAGCCATCATTCATGATGAAACCACTGATGGTGATAGATTAGCAACTGACAGTGAATTGACTCAAAAGCTCTGGCTTACTCTAGTGGCTTACTATTGACCTGGACTCGCAAGTGAAGATCTGAGGTGGGAACCGATAGACAGAAAAGAAATGCCTGCTAGCTGGCCTGTGCTCAAATACTGGTATTTTCCTGCCCAGCTTTCCTGTGCAGATAGTGATCAGACAAATGGAAGAAACTCTCTTTTGGCATGACAGATCCTGAGTAATAAGTAAACATGCTCCACCATTTCAGCCATATAACTATGAGAGATTGCAGGGTTTTTTTAATGAACCACAGAATGTAATGGCACAGGCATATTGTCAGAACCCTCCTAATACATCAAACTAAAGTGAATCCAGTTAAATCACCATATACAAATAAACTTTCACCCCAGTGCAGGGGTATGCCAGTGCATACCCCCTCACCTAATTCCCAGTGCAGTTGCTGGACTCTTCTAACCCAGTTCAGACATTCTTTGGAAGTACTGTCATTTCATAGTTCACATATCAAAATATATCAACTATGGAATTTAAATGAAGATGGCACCTAGATATGGGCCACATCCAAAGTCTACTGAAGTCAGTAGGAGTCTTTTTATTGATTTTAATGAGCTTTGGCCCTAAATTTGTCCAGTAGCATTTTCTTTAAAAATGAAGATGAAGATATTATGAATATCAATTGTACTCTGCCTCTCTTCTCAATTATGTTTCATTTATGCGCATTTTTGTAGCTTTGCATGTGTGATCATTAAAGAGAATCAATGTATATTTCCCTGCCACCGCATTAATGGACCTAATCCACTGAAATACAAGTAAGAAATGTCCAACTGAGAAGGGGAAAATTATAGTTCACAGTTTGCTCTTTAAATATGCCAATTAATTCAAGAGAAATCAATTTAACACCAGAAAACTTCATAAAAGTCTCCTCAACCTGCAGAAAACATGTTCATAAATTCCAAGAGGGATGGAAAGAGAAAGAAGAAAGTATAAATTCAGTTGGTTGTTACAAGATTTTTTCCCCTCAAGTGTATTGTTTTTTCACCTGTGTGTCGATTAAACCTCTGTACTTAGAAAATGGTTGACTCAAGAAGAAAGTGTTCTTGTTTTAAAAGTGGATTTTCTGTTATGAATATACCTCATGGGTCTCCTGTTTTAAAGCTTGTTTTTCTGTTATATGAATAGCCAAAGAAACATATCGTAAAAGAGCAGTCTGACTTTAACCATACAGGTTCTGTCTATCTTGGGAAAAGCCTATAACTATAAAAGACAAGTAAGAGTACTTCAGCACTAAAAAGTCCTAATGGAAAACTAAACATGAAACCCAAATAATTTCAAGGCTAATAAATTAACTACATTAATTGGCAGTGCTCCTCCACCTCAAAAACCATTGAATATATAGCTTTCTTTTTGTTTGTTTCCATAATTTATAGGCTTAAATTCTCTAGATTTGGAAACTGGTATTTTCAAAAGATGCTAATGGAGTTAGGCTCATAATTTTTATTGAATTTCAGTGGCATTTGATTGGATAACTCCCTTAGGCTTCTTTGATAACACCAGCCGTAAAGAACAGCCTCGTTGCTGGCTAGTTGTGCTATGAGAAAAATGCTATGCTGGCGTGAATGGATGTAGCTCCACTGACTTCACAATGGAGTTTTGCTCATATGCACCAGTAGAGAATTTGGCCAAACAGTTCACAGGCTGGACCATGAAGGCAGTGTCTGAATCCAGATCTAGAATAGGTCAGGCTAGGATTCCAGATTTAGGTTCATTGTTGAACCAAAGCTAAAGTCTGACTTTGACAAGACCAGAGTTTTACAAAATGTCAGCCCTAAATGCAGGAGCGCCGCCAGCTTTTTTGCCACCCTAGGCGGCCGAAGGTCCTGCCCCCGAAATGCCGCCCCCAACAGAGGCGGCGGAAGGTCCCACCTCCGAAATACCGACGACGACCGGGCGGCTGCCGTGGTCACTGCCCCCCAAATGTTAGCGCCCTAGGCAACCACCTAGGTCGCCTAATGGGTTGCGCCGGCCCTGCCTAAATGCCAGAAGTCTCATGAGATCAACTGATCTGGTAAGATTTCCATCAAATCTATTCACCATATTGTGTTATTTCAACCACATTGTAACCAAAACTTTAGAAGTGTGTTCAGAGCTAGAAATTTGAATCTGAACACCCATCTCCGAAAGTTTGAATTTGTGACTTTGGCTCTCTTTCAGAGTAAATTATACCACACTTCACTACTGTCCTAAATGCATAGTCTCTGGGCCACATCTTTAGCTGGTATCAGTTGGTGTAATTCCAGTGAAGTTATAGACAAGACAATTTGGTCTTTCAAAAATAACCAAGCATTCCCTAGTAAACCAGGCGCCATATGGAACAATCTTTTTCCTGCATTCAGAGAACACTGTTTTGAGCATAGCCCCAAATGAAGTAAAATAGCATAGAGTAGTGATTTATTTAATAGTGTATTCTTATTGTTATTAAATGTTTCATGTTTAAATACAAAGGACTAGATTCCTGAGGCGAGTTAGGTCCCTAAAGTGGCAGTTAGGCATCTAAATCCAAGCATCAGGCACCACTAGTATTCACAACTCCCGTCCCCTCCCGGCTGGGTTGCAGCCAAAACCTGAAGGCAACTAAACTCATTCGGCACCTAAATGTTTGCAGTAAAAGTTCCATACTCATCTATGTTTCTGCCACTGAGCATGCAGCCTGCAGGCTTGCTCTAGGGCTCTGGACACTGAAGCCCCAGTGTAATTCTTGAACTGGAGGAAGAGGTGTTCCTTCTCCTAACTTGCTTGCAGGAACTGATCTGGTCGTCATGCTCAGAGCATGTCTAACTCCCCACAAAACAGCTGGGGATGGTATGTGTGAAGACAACTATCATAACTTTTGGCCTTGGCACAAGGGTGCTCAGACAAGATGTGGAGGCCCTCCTCAATTAAAGCCCCCCCTTCCCTCCTGAGAGGGAATAGGAAACTGTTATAATTCAGATGAATGCCTTAACCATTGGGCTACCCTGATGTGGGGCTCCCTCAATCTCCCTGCTGAGGCTGTTCCACTGCGGATATATAATTTAAGAGTCATTGGCGCAGAGGTCTTGATTCTGGGTCTTCAGCATCCTGGGTGAGTGCTCTAACCAGCAGGCTCAGAGTCATTCTTCTCCCACATCCCAGATGATTACCCTAACCTGGGGCTAAAAGTTCTGAGCGAGTCCTCTCCTGGCTTCTTTCAAAAAATGCCCAGGTGCCTAACTCCCTCAGAGGGGCAGGGCTTTGGACACGCCCCTCTCCCTGCCATTGTGCATTGGCTACCTTAGGTGGGAATCTGCCTAGTGTGCTGGCTTTTATGAATTCCATTCATTGTGTAGGAAGCCTGAGTGCCTAACCCAGGCTTTGTGAATCTCAGGGATTTTCTAGGCACCTACAAGTTAGGGATGGGGATACCCAGCAGCATCATGCCTAAGTGCCTTTGTGAACATAGCCTCAAATGCCCTAAAACTTTTGGCTTAGACTCTGACTAGCCATTATATGGGTCTACAGCAGTGGCTGGAAAGGAGTGAGGAGCCTCTGCTTACCTTTGCACAGCCCGTGTAAGGGCTGAACAGACTTTCATTTTCTGAATTAACAGAGCTGACGAGGTATACATGGGGGAGTATGTGCTTCACACTGCATACAGGTGTAGCAGGTGGTGCACTCCCTTGGCACACTGGGTTGCTTTTTTTGTTCTGTGTTCATACAGCACCTAGGGCAATGGAGTCCTTATCAGTGATGTCCTGGTTCACAATGAGGTCCTGGTCCATAATGTCCTAGGTACTACCTCAATACAAATAATATAATATAATACAAATAAATACATACAATAATAATTCTGCATCCCTGAGGTAGACTGCCGCAAGTGCACTCAAGGGAGTGATGTGGCAGCTGTGTACTAATGCAGGGCTAAAAATCAAAAGGTCTGATGAGGCCCTTTAGCGAATAAGAAGGATGCAAAGGGTATGTTTTGAACCTGTGACCTGCAAAAGGGAGCAGAGCATGTGAGCGCCTTGTTAGGAGAGTGCTGGCAAAGTAAAGATTTGCAGGATCAGGTCCTGGATTTGTAAATGCATTTAAAAAAAAAAACCCTTATATGTTGTTTGTCAATTTCCTAATCCTATTAGCTATCCGTTTTTCTAAAGGACATGTTATTATGGAAATGCATGTCAATTTTAGCTCTTTTTATGTGTTGGAAATTACCCACTATTTATAATGCATGCCGCTTGCTAATTAAGTGGTGAATGTTCAGATTGGTTGTTTACTAAGCATATTATTTGACCTCTAACGAAGAAAGCTTTTCCTGGAGCTGTCAAATGGAAACATTTGGAAATAGCAGGTTTCAAGGTGTTTGGGCTATAATTCAACTTTATGGGCTAAATTCTGCCCTGAGTTACAGCCTGTGCATCCCCATGGAACTCAATGGAGTCCAGTGGGATATGAGTCAGAGCAGCATTTGGCTCTGTTGGGCTGCTTAAAAAAGAAAAAGAAATGTATGATAAAATAGATTATGGAGCACCCTACAGCAATGAGCTAGCTGCAGCCTAGTTTTCTGAGTCTGGATTTCAAGGGGGCTGGAACTAAGCAATGGATCACCTGACAAGGGACTTGAAGTCACTAGATGACCTGGCAGAGGGGTTTGGAACTTTATAAAAGGACACGTTCTGCTCTGAGCTGGTTCTCACTTACCGGCCATACACTGGCTGACAACAGTGTATTGTGCAAGAGGAAGACGGGAGATGGGGCAAACTTGCCTCATACACTGACTAGACTTAAGGACTCACATAGTCTCAGGGGAGGAGAACATATAGGTTTATGTTGTTTTACCTAAAGATCTGTAACCCTGGCATGCTTTGAGAGTAAAATTAACTGTGGTTTTTGTCTCGCATGCAAAGCCTGTGTGTATGTTCTTGCTTTATCTGCCACATGTTCCTGAAGGCCTGTGAAGCCTCTGAACAAATAATCCAGAGGCTTCACAGCTTCAGAGGAACTCTGAGGAATATGCAATAGCTACTGGGAGAGCCAGTGCTAGTTTCAGTGCCTACGCAGCTGGACTGTGGAGTCCTATATCTCAGAAAGTGGTTCTAGACAGAGGATCTGCACTCTAAGACTGTACCTAAAATACATGGGATCCAGTAATTAGGATCCAAACACAACAGACTGGAATGTGTCCACAAGGGAAACTGGTCTGGGTTGTAACAGTGGTACTTCCAGAGATGTCATAAAAACATGGCAGTGGGTCTTCTATCAATTCAGCAGGTCAGATCTAAGTGGTTGTGAAGGAGCCACTTGCAATTGGATACCCTGAGTTTGGCTCAACACTAGGTAACATATCGGTTGATGGACACAATCAAAGTGACTGTAGAGTAGGGCTCTGTGGAATTATGGAGAAGTTCTAACCTGGCTTCTGGTTTCATGTTAACTTTTACTGTACAGCTATAGATGGAATCTCACTTTAAAATCTCATCTGGGTGGTGGTGGGACAGTTTTCATTTCCAGTCCAACTCCTTTACTCCATTCGGGTGGTGCAAAAGAGCCAGGCTCTGGCTAGAACTACCCCATGGACAGTTCCCCCAGCAAGGGGTAAACTCATGTGATACGAGTAGATATGGCTCTTCTCCCAACCACTCCCTCAGTCCTGGCCACTCCTAATCACTCCCCTACCCTGGGAAAGTGGCAGAGAGACATGGAGTGGGGATGCTGTGCTGATCCTCCTCTGTTGTATTGTCCTTTAGGCACCATATGCTGATGGCAAAACTTAGAGAAGTCTTAGGCTGCTCTGACACCAGGGCTGGGTCCAGCTAAGACAAGCTCACAGAATCAGGGAGCCATAACCAGCTGCCTGACTCCCACGTCTTACACTGAGCAGAGCTTGGATACAGGAAAGAGTTTTCTCTGACTCACCTGCCAGAACAGTGCCCCTTAAACTACAAAATACTGGCTCAGAACAGACTTAGAAGGAAGAATGCCACTAAATGAATCACCAGCACTGCTTCCTGCAGTATCTGACTTCACTTGGATATCTTTGACTCCACTGTATAGAGTCTGTCCAATAAACCGGGCTTTCAACACTCTTTCCTTGTTCCCCTGCATTAGAGTCAAGCCTGTTGCTTGGCTGTGGAAAATATTCACTATATATGTCTTGAAGCTGTTTCTTTGTTTTCCCACATCTGACTCTGTCACCTTTTTAAAGTACTGAATGGGAAGCTTCCTAGGCTGTCACTGTAAGAAACAAAGAAGCCAAACATGAAGTTCTTTTTCTGAGTAACACCCACAAGCTCTTTCTATTTGTGCATCATACTGTAGCCTTACACTGCCTTGCAGTTTGCTTCTATCTCCCTTGATCAGCTTAACAACAACAGAAACAGCAGCAGCGATCTACTCTTCAGACTGATGGGCACTGGTGCTAGTTTCCGACAAAATGGAAATACACCGTATAGATCATAATGGTATATGCTTCCCTTGATTTCTCTTCCACTTTAGCCACTGGCATCTTTTTTCCTGTTCACCTCTGAGGATCCCTTTGATCGATAACATGCAGCAGCCTAACAGAGGTTGAGCACAGATATGGTGGATATCTATTGCTGGTGCATATGAAACTCAACTCGTAGCCTCTTTTGGAGGTTCTTGCCACTATATTTTTAGCTCAGTTGTTTTTGTTAAAAAAATAAATAAATGGCATAATGTACTGGGTAAGACTGAAGCTATTTTATTTGTGTGGATATTGGATATGACTGTTTTATGCTTGCTGAATAACTTCAGGCTCACAGGACTTAATAGCTAAGAATAAAGTTGGACTATGGACTGCTTTATCCAAAGGCTTTGGGAAGAATTGCCTAACACAAACTATGTACCCTTGATAAATCAGCAGCCAGCAGATGAAAAGCGATATGTAGTTTAAAGAAATAGACCCTTTGAATGACATTTGGAAGCCCTTTATTGAATACATACATAGATATTGCAATGACCTCTGTAATACAGGGACTGTGACTTCCTGGGCAGGTTATAAAGAAGTGCACAGGGTTGCAATCACTCTAACATTCCCATATTACTAGGTGGGAGGGTGTGTGTGTGTGTGTGTCTCAGCATGGAAAATCTGGGTTGAGAACCATTGTTTCAATATTTGAGCATAACAGATGCTAGATGACATTTATTGTGTTGTTGAAAACTGTAAAAATTACAAGCTGTCACTTTAAATTGCAGGTATTTTCCTGCTCCTGCTTGCAGGCTAAGTGGCTCTGTAGGGAAGTGTGCAATCTGGCCCTAACAGAAGCACAATAAGTCTGCAAATAGCTGACCTATAGTAAGGTGGTGTGAGTTGTACCACTCTGTTTTAGGGAGCAGCCTGCTTTGTCTCTCCCTGATTTTTTTGGGGGGGGAGTGGGTGTTTTGTGTGCTATTCTGAATTCTCAGAAATAAAGCAATATTACATTGCAACCTTCCAGAAAGAGTATTGATGTTTTTATTTAACTTCTCTGATGTATGCCATGAAATATGACACTTATAAAGAGGTGTGCTGAAAGTTAACCTGTTGTACTGTAAATTGCCATCAGATTCACTTGATCACCTAAAAGTATCACTTTGTTTTTGGCTTGTTGAGAAAATCTTTGTGGTGTCTCTAGGAAATACATGGTGTTTCACACACCTTTAAATGTCTAAACATGTGTTTAGACTATGTACGAGGAAATACTGGAGGGGGGCTGCTTGGGGATTTTATTTTGTATGTGCCTTCAAAATGTTAATTGTCTTTTTAGTTTCCCTTTTTGTGAAGTGCTACTAAATACATATAGGCCTTTCTTAAAGCTTCTGGAGTCAGATGTCAGCATGAGAACCCCAGCTTCATTATAAAAAAGAGTCTAAATGCTGGCAAAAGCTTGAGGTTCACAAACCACAGGGCAAATAAAAAGAACCCAATATGCTACACTACACTTCTGCAGAGAGTGCAATATACTGTCTCCATGCTAATCTGGCTGGCTGGTTGGCATGAGTGTGTGTGTGTGTGTGTGTGTGTGTGTGTGTGTGTGTGTGTGTGTGTGTGTGTGTGTGTGTGTGCAGGAGTGAAGCTATGGCCCTGCCTCCTCTCCCTCTTATATTCCAAATGATGTTGGTGCTGCAACTGTCCTCAGCTGCTGCACAGGAAAGCAAAGGGTGTGTATGTAGTGGAGGCTATTTACATCGTTCCTTCATACAGTTTATTTAATGACAACTAGGACCACGGGTCTAGTTGTACAGTCAGATTTTTTCCTGCATTAGACATGCAGGCTGGAACCCTTAATCTTTGGTATTACCAGCTGAATAGAATCATATCATTTAATAACATACCTAAGTACAATCTAAAGAGCACTCTTGACCTGTTTTGAGAAGGGAATTTAAGAAATTGCAGATAATAGCTGTGTTGGTACATGAACCATTACAACAACATAATGTGTTCCAACAAGCTTTCCACGGGCACAAAACAATAATGCACTGACACTTCAAAATACTCTTTTTATGGTTTTTTGATGACATGTAACACTACTGAAATTGTATGCGAGTATTTCATAATTTTAAAACAAATTTTCATCTGTACGCTCACAAAATCTGCAATGAGATTATGAGTTTGACATTTCCCTGAACATCATAAAGATGAGAACAATGGCAATAATTGGTAAGCATCAATCAAAACTTAATTTAAAAAAAAACTATTTTGTACTGAATTTTCAAACTGAATACAGGGGCATGTCTTCCATAGCAGATTATACAAGCAACATCGCAGGGGATTCAATATGATTGCAGAGACCATAAACCTTCATAAAAAGCAGGCTCCAAAACACTGTGCTATCTTACCAGGCAAGTGTAGTGAACCTGAAGAAAATGGTATCAGTTGAAATCATTAACTGTTTTCTTATGGAAGAAGATTAAAGACTATTCTGGCTTTTGCACTATTGCACAGGCTGGGGAGGTACAAGGAGTCTTATGCAATCCTTGTGTCAGGCAAAATGACAGTCCTTGAACTCTGGGGGAGGGGAGGAGAATAACCTCCTCATGCCCCTGGGTACAGAAGCTAACTCAAAGGGGATGGGGAGTACTGAACAAGAAGTGCTGCTAAGGCAAAGCTAGGTAGGCATAGAGAGTGGAGCATGTTGCACCATTCTAGTGGTTGATGAAGGGCATGCATCGATCTCACCTGCATGCCCAGGAGGTCTTCTCCATTCCCAGTACTTGCTAGGGGTATGTCTACACAAGGAAATTAAGTTGATTTTATGGAAGTTGATTTTTAGAAATTGATTTTATACAGTCGATTGCGTATGCTCCTGGTAAGTGCATTAAGTCAGCGGAGTGCGACCTCACTACCGTGGCTAGCATCTACTTACAGAGCAGTGCACTGTGGGTAGCGATCCCACAGTTCCTGCAGTCTCCGCTGCCCATTGGAATTCTGGGTTAAGCTCCCAATGGCTGATGGGGCAAAAACATTGTCGCGGGTGGTTTTGGGTACATGTCGTCAGTTGCCCCTCCCTCCGTGAAAGCAACAGCAGACAATCGTTTCGTGCCTTTTTTCCTGGGTTACCCATATAGACGCCATACCACAGCAAGCCTGGAGCCCGCTTAGTTCACCTGTGAGCCTTGTAAACACCTTGCGCATTATCCTGGAATATATGCAGAACCGGGCACGAGGAGGATTTTGATGAGGACATGGACACAGACATTCTTGAAAGCATGGGCTGTGGCAATTGGGACATCATGGCCGCAGTGGGGCTAGTTGATACAGTGGAATGCCGATTCTGGGCCAGGCAAACAAGCACAGACTGGTGGGACCGCATAGTGTTGCAGGTACGGGATGATTCACAGTGGCTGCGAAACTTTCGCATGCATAAGGACACTTTCCTGGAACTCTGTGAGTTGCTTTCCCCCATCCTGAAGCACAGGAATACCAAGATGAGAGCTGCCCTGACAGTTGAGAAGTGAGTGGCAATAGCCCTGTGGAAGCTTGCAACGCCTGACTGCTACCGGTCACTCGGGAATCAATTTGGAATGGGCAAATCTACTGTGGGGGCTGCTGTAATCCAAGTAGCCAATGCAATTGTTGACGTTCTGTTATCAAGGGTAGTGACTCTGGGAAATGTGTAGGTCATACTGGATGGCTTTGCTGCAATGGGGTTCCCTAACTGTGGTGGGGCAATAGACGGAACGCATATCCCTATCTTGATGCTGGACCACCTTGCCAACCCATACTTGAACCACAAGGGGTACTACTCAATGGTGCTGCAAGCACTGGTGGATCACAAAGGATGTTTCACCGACATCAATGTGGGATGGCCGGGAAAGGTGCATGACGCTTGCATAGTTAGGAACTCTGGGCTGTTCGAGCAGCTGCAAGAAGGGACTTACTTCCCAGACCAGAAAATTACCATTGGGGATGTTGAAATGCCAATAGTTATCCTTGGGGACCCAACCGACCCCTTGCTCCCATGGCTCATGAAGCCTTACACAGGCAGCCTGGACAGTAGTAAGGAGCAGTTCAACTATAGGCTGAGCAAGTGCAGAATGGTGGTAGTATGGGACTTTGGACGTTTAAAAGCTCGCTGGTGCTGTTTGCTGACTAGGTCAGACCTCAGCGCAACCAACATTCCCATTGTTACTGCTGCTTGCTGTGTGCTCCATAATATCTGTGAGAGTAAGGGGGAGACATTTATGGTGGGATGGGAGGTTGAGGCAAATTGCCTGGTGTCCAATTTTGAGAAGCCAGACACCAGGGCAATTAGAAGAGCACAGTAAGGCACGCTGTGCATCAGAGAGGCTTTGAAAACAGTTTCATGACTTGCCAGGCTTCGGTATGACACTTGTGTGTGTTTCTCCTTGATGCAAACCCGCCCCCTTTGTTGATTTTAATTCCCTGTAAGCCAACCACCCTCCCCCCTTCGAAATAAAGTAACTATTGTTTTGAAACCATGCATTCTTTCTTTAGGGAAGGACAAGGCCACATTGTTTATTGTAGCCACACTAAAAATCAAACCGTTTGAATGACAGCCTTCTGTTGCTTGGGCCATCCTCTAGAGTGGAGTAGCTGGGTGCCCAGAGCCTCCCCTCCCCCGCATTCTTGGACGTCTGGGTGAGGAGGCTATGGAATGTGGGGAGGAGGGTAGGCAGTTATACAGTGGATGCAGCGGGGGTCAGTGTTCTTGTTGGCTCTCCTGCAGCTCCAACAGATACTTCATCATGTCCATTTGCTCCCCCAACAGACACTTTATCATGTCAGTTTGTTCCCCCATTAGCCTCAGCATCATGTCCTGCCTCCGTTCTTCGCATCCACTTAATTCTTTCTTGGCCTCTGCCACTGAATGTCTCCATGCTTTCAGGGCCGGCTCTAGGTTTTTTGCTGCCCCAACCAAAAAATTTTTTGGCCGCCCCCTCGTTTTTTTGGCTTTTACACATGTTTGCACTTTGCAGATCTTGAGTACAATCAACTATAATTGAGTAATATTTGGCATGTTTCAAATCCAATAAAATTTCATTACGCACACCATTAGAAATTAATTGTATTATCTCATTTTGTGTATTTTTACCCAAATAATGGGTGTGACTCTTTCCCTCTTCATACATACTCAGCCATAACACTATCAAATTTTGCCAATAACTCAACCAATTTCAAGAAATTTCCATTGTTATTCTCATATAAAATATCCGAGGAGCCATGGAATGTGAGGCACTGTTCGGCTAGGAAATTAATGATTGCCAGTAAACATTCCAACACAGCCTGCCAACGTAGAATTTCTGAATTTAGTAGACATTGCTGTACTGCATCGATTGTTGTATCGGAATGTAATCTGTTTGACAGCTCAATCCAATTTGTCAACAAGTGTAAATGATTTTTTGATGTTTCATGTTCTTTCAAATGCTGATGCAAATTTCGCCAGTCATTAAAACCTGCAGTTGCCAGAAGAATGTCTGAGTTACAGAACAGTTTGCAGCAAAAACAAAAACTACATTTTTGGTCTGTAAATACACTAAGCACGATCTATTAATTTGTTCCCCATTTTTCATTTTTTTCTTCATACTGGATGGCATAAATCGATGATTCGACTCATTAAATGGATATTCAAATGTAGGATCTAATTTTGAAGGACCTTTTTTCACAATAATCATTAGCATTGCATCAGTAATTATTGTCGGCTACGTACTTGGATCCGATCCTATGTCAGCCTCTCCACCTTCCAATAATTGTTCTTCAGTTTTAGATTTGGATAACAGTTCTTCATTCTGGACTCTTCAGCTGAAGAAGTAAATCTTTGGATGGATTGTGATTGTTTGTCTTTATTAGTTAGCGAAGATAATCTTTGGTCGGATTGTTATTCATCTTTATCAGTTGATAAAGATAATCTTTGGTTCGATTGGTCTTCATCAGTTGATGAATAATCACTTTCAATGAATTGCTTAGAGCTTTCTCCTTGATTGTCGACTTTTTAAAAATACTTATTTGAAGTTTTCTTTTTGCCATTTCTCTCTTTGTTGCTAGTAGGCAGCACCGTAAAGTCATTTTTGTTTTGTTTTTCTCCCGGCACTTTAGGCCTATAACCACTGGCATCGACGTGACACAGAAATTGGTGCGAATGGCACTGATAGGACGGCACAGTACACACAAGTAATCATGATTCCTGATTTAATTAATCAATAACCATTAACATTTACACATTTACGCATGTTCACATTATGAGTGACCATGTCATGACGTGACACGATATTTTTCATGTCAAACTCTCATCACACTACTGGAGATTTTTCTGATCTTCATGTATTTTTTTTTCTGTATATTGGTGGATTTTTCCGAAAAAAAAAAGGATGGCCGGAATGCCGCCCCTGGAAATGTGCCGCCCCAAGCACGTGCTTGCTTTGCTGGTGCCTAGAGCTGGTCCTGTATGCATTAAGCTGTGCCCTATCAGTGCGGGAGGACTGCATGAGCTCGGAAAACATGTCATTGTGAGTGCGTTTTTTTTGCCTTTTAATCTGCGATAACCTCAGTGATGGAAATGATAGGGGGAGCGTAGAAACATTTGCACCTGGGGGAAGATAAAAAGGGAGAGTAAAATATAAGATGATACATTTCTGAGAACAAAAGGGAGACTCTTTCACAGTGAATCAAGCAATTCACAGCAGACAGCACGTGTGCTTTAGGTACAAGGTCGCATTTTGCGTTTTATATTGAGCGCCTGCCGGTATGGTGCATCACACACAGCTGGGCAACAGAATTTGGTTTCCAGGCAGCCATGGTAAGCCTTTTGGTACATGGGGTTGGCTTCTTCCACCTTCATAACATGTGGGAATGTTTTCAACCTGCAGCGCCCTCCTTTCCTAGAGCAAGCAATGGGTTGGGTTTCATATTTAAAAGGAGGGGCTGCGGTTTTTGGGTGGATGTGCAGCACACATCTACCCCCACCCAACCGCATGGCTATTCTCTGGGATGATCCCTTCTCCCGTTCCCCCGCCACATGTCTATTCTCTGGGATGATCCCTTTTAGCCAAGCGCAAACAGCCCAGCATGAACGGGGTCCTTTTACTGTTCCCTTACAAAAAACCCACCATTTCAACCAGGTGACCACGAATGATATCACTCTACTGAGGCTAACACAGAAAGATATAGACTGAATGTTGCTTGAATGCGACCAAAACCCAGGACCATTCACTGCCATGCTTTGTGCTGCAATGATTCCAGAATACTGGCTACTGGCTTGGCGTGGTAAAGTGTCCTACCGTGGAGGATGAAATAAGGCAGCCCTCCCCAGAAACCTTCTGCAAAGGCTTTCAGAGTACCTCCAGGAGAGCTTCATGGAGATGTCCCTGGAGTATTCCCGCTCCATCCCCAGACATGTGAACAGACTTTTCCAGTAGCTGTACTGGCCGTAAATGCATCCCAATTCTTCAGGGCAAATCAAACATTAAACACTATTGCTTTTAAACCCTGTACTGTAGTTACAAATGTGCACTCACCAGAGATGCCTTCTCTGGCTTCAGGGTCGGGGATCCCGCCCTGGGAGGGTATTGGCTCCAGGGTGATGAAAAGGTCCTGGCTGCCGGGGAGAACGGATTCACCGCTTGCCTACTGTGCATTCTCCTCCTCCTTCTCCTCCTCATCCACAAAATCCTCCTCCCTGTTGTGTGAGACTCCCCTCTTGCAGGTGTCCACAGACAGTGGTGGGATAGTGGTAGGATCCCCCCCTAGAATGCCATGCAGCTGATCGTAGAAGCAGCATGTATGGGGCTCTGACCCAGAGTGACCGTTTGCCTCCTTTGTCTTTTGGTAAGCTTGCCTGAGCTCCTTAACTTTCATGCGGAACTGCTGTGTGTCCCTGTTGTAGCCTCCGTCCAACATGCACTGTGAGATTTTTGCATATATATTTGCATTTCTTCTTTTTGATTGGAATTTGGCCTGCACAGATGCTTCTCCCCATACAGCAATCAGATCCAGTGTCTCCCTTTCGGTCCATGCTGGAGCTCGTTTGCGATTCTGGGGGGACTGCATGGTCACCTATGCTGCTGAGTGCTGCTGAGTTCACCACGCTGACCAAACAGGAAATGAAATTCAAAGGTTCCCGAGGCTTTTCCTGTGTACCTGGCTAGTGCATCGGAGTTCAAAGTGCTGTCCAGAGCGGTCACAATGGAGCACTCTGGGATAGCTCCCGGAGGCCAGTACCGTCGATTTGCGTCTGCACTACCCCAAATTTGACCCAGCAAGGTCGATTTTAGCGCTACTCCCCTCGTCAGGGAGGAGTACAGAAGCTGATTTTAAGAACCCTTTCGGTTGACGGAACGGGGTTGGTTGTGTGGACGCAGTCATTTTTAAATCGACCTAACGTGGCTAAATTTGACCTAACCCCATAGTGTAGACCAGGCCTAGTAGTGGACATATTCTGGTCTACGGTAACTAGGGAGAGGTGAATAGGTTTGGCTGAAATAAAAACAACCTGGATCTTTGCCAAATATTTGAATAAAAGCTGACAAGCTTTTTGAGGGTTTTAGTCCAGTTATCAAAAGCCATGTTGTTTACAGCACAGTCTGGGAAGTGTAAAATGGGTGGGTTAGGAGAACAAAACCATACCCCTGGCAGAGGTTCTTCCAGCCTTCTGAAGCAGAGCTGGTCAAACATTTTTAGACAAAAAAAATTTTCATCGAAAAATGGGGGCTTGGATGACAATGACATTTTTCATGGAAAAAGTTCATTTTGGTTCAAATGTGTCATTTTTCAATATGCATTTCTCCCCACATTCTCTTGTTTTTTTCCCTTTCTCCCCACTTTTTCCAGTGGGGAGGAAAAGGGATTTTTTTAAAAAAAAGATAAAGTGGATTTCCCCCCCACCAACATTAAATGAGCAATTTTGATTTGTTTTCAAAACAAAAATTTCATTTAGAAAATTTTCATCAAAAAGTGAAAAGAAAAAATCACAAATAATTTCAAAGAAAACAAAAACAACACTTTTTTCTTCTTCCCACCCCCTCGCAATTTTCATGAAACACAGCAATCATTTTTCTGTTCTACTCAAGTCACTTGCCTTGGCCTGCGCCTGGCATGCTGCCATCACTTTTCTCTGCAGTGGCCTATGCTCTGTTCTGCAGCAATCAGGAGTGTCCACACACAGCTGCTGACCCTGATCCACCCCGTACAGTCCCAAAGCAGATCTTAAATAACAGCCTTGCACTGGATGTTTGCATCACTAGTGAATTTCAACCCATCGGAGAATCTGATGGTCTGATCCAAAACCCATCCAAGAAAAGGCTTCCTGTGAGTTCAGTGGTCTTTGGCCCAAGCACTTTGCACCATTTAAGATAAACCAAACCTTTTAACCTCTCATACAAGGGAGTTCATTTCCACTGGTCTCCTTTGATTCTCCTGTCCACATGATACTTAACACTGTTTTACTCACCTTTAAGAATATTTGGAAGACCACTTACACACGTATTAAGCTGTACATTTTCTATTCTCCTTTTCTATTTAGCAATTGCAAATACATTACATGAAGACAGACTAGGGCATGAAAGATGAGAGAGGAAAAGATGTTTGCTGTGATCTAGCTGACAGTGGTGCAATTAAACTGCCAGAAAAGAAAATACACGCTTTATTTGTCTAAGAGTGGTTTCAAGCTGAGAACATTTTGTACTGCACATTTAAGGAAGTAATTAGCATATCTGGCATTGTAATAGCTTAGGTGATAGGCATCAGGATATTAGTCACTGCAAATAACTGCAGTATGGAACTAAAGAACATTACAAGGATTGTTGTCTTACATCACTTGTTTGAAGAGTAAAAATATAAATAAATCTAAATAAATTAGAATGTGAAATTACATGTTTTTTTTCTTTCTTTTGCCAACAGGCTTTGATTTGCTGTAAGGATTTTTCAGTGCCCATTTCACCTCATTGTCCATCCTTTTTGAAAAACTGAAGTTGAATTTAATGGATAATCTCATGTGTCATTGGATGCAGGAGTGACTTGAGATTCTCAATCTGAAACTTTGCCTGAAGATGATGCAGATAATCTTGGTTATAGCTGTAATTGACTTTGTGCTCAAGGCACCATGTTGTTAACATGAATTAAGAACATAAGAATGGCCATACTGGATCAGACCAAAGGTCTATCTAGAGTAGTATCCTGTCTTCTGAGAGTGGCCACTGCCAGGTGTTTCAGAAGGAATGAACAGAATAGGTAATTATCAAGTGATTCTGGCAAACAGAGACTGGGGACACCCACCATCCCTGCCCATCTTAGCTAATAGCCATTGATGGACCTATCCTCCATGAACTTATCTAGTTCTTTTTTTAACAGAGGCAGTTCTTTAGATTCACTTAATCATAAAAACACAATAAAAATGAAGGCCCTGATCCTCAGCTGTGCCAAGAAGAGAGGAATAGGTTTCAGTATATAATCTTAATAAATAAATAAATAAATAAATCTTCTGGCTTCCCTGATCTGTATGGCATGAGGGGGGAAATTCAACCCCTGGAATAATTGAGGGCAGCCTCACATCATAAATCCCACACTATTTTTTTCTGGGAACAAACTTCCAGTTACAAATAAACAAAACCAAGCAAACAGTAAAAAAAAACAAAAACAAAAACAAAACAAAACTAAAATAACAACAAAAACTCTAACACCTGTTCCCTCTCCCAGCCTCCGCCAAAATATTCCTTCAATAAAACTCTCACATAATGTAATTCATTTGAGCCTTTAAAAACACTTTCTTTTCTTGAATTTTCCAAGAGGACATGCCATTTTCCACCTGAAGTTGCCAATATATGATTGGAATAGCAGATGTGACACATAATACTAATGATATGTCAGGACAGATGTCTGAGAGTGAAGAATGTGGTGTTATGTAATAAAATTTTTAATTAGCTTTTAAAAAAACGTTTGTGCATTTAAAAATTGTCTTAAGCTGGAACTCTTTCAAACTGTGAAACAAATAATTAAGGAAATATTCACTGTGGGCCTAATTCTCTTCTCATTTACAGCGCCAGCGTGATTCCATTGACTTCAATGGAGATATTCCTGATTTCCAGTGGTGCAAGATAGAAGCGAATCCAGGGCTGTATCTCTAGGTTTTGAAATGAAGTCTCCTTCTTTTTTTTCTATATTCTTGGGTAGAAGAATCCAAAATATTGTTGACATTGGGGGTGGAAGGTAGAAACAAAGCCATTCATTTTAAGCATGGCACTTGTGCTAATATAAGCTCAATGGCCAGAAGCTTTAGAGCAGTGGTTTTCAAACATTTCTTTTCATGGACCACTTGAAAATTGTTGAGGGTCTCAGTGGACCACTTAATGATCTTTCCAAATGTCGTTTGTACCGTTAACTAACTATTGTAAAGAGCTTTGGATAAAAGCGATATATATATAAAAAAACCTTAATCATAATTAACGCTTTTTTGTTCTACAAATAAAAACACACAACTCATATTTTAATATCAGTAGTCTTACCTTTCTAATGCAATGGATGTGCCCTTGCTCCCCTGCCATGGTAGCCCCTGAGCTGGGGCTGGGAAGGAGGAGGGTCTCTCCCCTGCCACAGCAGCCACAGAGCTGNCCTGAGCTGGGGCTGGGAAGGAGGAGGGTCTCTCCCCTGCCACAGCAGCCACAGAGCTGAGTCTGGGAAGGAGGAGGGTCTCTCCCCTGCCACAGCAGCCACAGAGCTGAGACTGGGAAGAAGGGCCATCTCTCCCCAGCAGCTGCAGCCCTGGAGCTCGGGAAAGTTGCCTCTTTCTCTGGCCGCTGCAGCCCTGTGCATTCCAAATTCCCCCCATCCCTCCTTCTCACCCCACCACCCCCTCCCATCTACTCCCTATTCCCCCCAAGGCCACCACCTCACCTTACATGTGCATCTTCTCCAAGGTCCAGGCACCTAATTAGTGGAGTCATGCCTGCGCAGCTCCACTAATTAGGTGGGTGGCTCTTCATTCTCTTGTATGCGGCTACCCAGGCATGCACCTTAGAGGGAACTATCCACGGATCATCTGAATGGAGCTCGTGGACCACTCATGGTCCACAGAGACCACAGTTTGAGAACCTCTGTTCTCGAGGGAAAGAGCTCTCTACTTCCTCTGCTGAAGGAAAGGGAAAAGTGCTGCCATACATTGCTTCGTTTGCATAGGCTACCGAACCACAATTGCTCCATTGACACTGAGGAGTCACCGTAACAGTACATGAACTTGGATTTGGGGAGGGAGGGTAGTGGTGTCCCGGATAGACTCAGAGAGGGGAACAAGCTCTTACCTTGCAACAATGAGCTCATTTCCAAGCAGTCAGGACTCTGCTCAAAGGTCCTAAGTGCTCTTGGCTCCCTTCTGGCATCAATTTCGCTGTACAAGACAATGCAGACTGAGGATTTTGCTGCAAGGGCTGTGGCAGATGGCAGCAGCAGAGTTGAGCGGGCCCTGAGGAGGCAATGCCCACCCAGCACCTTAATGAAGCTGAATTACTAAAATGGGTTTGGTGATGGCATCTCCTGGTGGGACCAGGCAAGCAGCTCTCTTGAAACTGGAGATGGACCTGTGAAAAGACACTTGGACTACTGCTGATCCAAACTATGAATGGGAGCTTACGGATGGGTGAGGTGGTGTGGCCCAGGAATGGGACTTTCTCACTGGTGGGTGGGAGAGGAGTTATCCAAAATTACTGCAGGGGGAGGGGGGGAGGAGATCAATTGTATGCTTTATTTGCTTATAAGTATTCTATTACTGTGTTTTCCCAAGTTAATGACTGTGTTTCCTTTCCCATAATAAAGGTTGTCTTGTTTGTGCACAGTCTCAGAACACTTGAAAGTGGAGATGTTCAGCCTGCTCAGGACACCCCAGGAGCATGCATTTTAGTTTCCCTAGTTTCTGGGTGCGGATGTGAGCTAGTATAGTCGTTTGTCTAGAAGGACCCTACATATATTGAACCCAGCCCTTTTTTGCTGCTGTGGACCACTTGGCAGAAGGGTTACACTAGATCAGATTGGATTTTAGGAGTCTTACATTTTTGGTGATCTCAATCTAGGCCTCTACTGGCCATCCACCTGTATCACAAATTACCATTTGTTACTGCCTTTCACATAGCTAGAGTTAAATCAGGAGAGTTCTGGTTGTCAAGTGTTATCTACAATCTATGTCCTTTCATCGAATAATTTCTATGCTGCGGCACTTGTGTGATTTATGTTTTGTAGGGCCCTCAGCTGGGGAAAATTGCGGTAGCTCTGTTGAAATCAGAGGCACCAGGAACATTTACACCAGCTGATAAGTAGCTCCCAGTGTGCATTGTCCATAAGAGATTTTGTTTTAAATTAAAATTAGTTTGCTACTTTCCAGGGCACAATTATTACCCTAGATTTGTCAAGAAAGAGAAATTAAATGAAAAGAAAAATATATATTTTTTTAAATAAATAAAGTAAAAAAATGTGGTGGATGATCAAGCCAGGCACGTGTGTAGCACTCCATCTGTAAAACTAGCAATGAAATTGGAAACTATAGCATAAAGTGAGTGCCATAGGAAAAGGAAACCCAAATAGCTGGTGCTGTTTACCTATTGTACCCAGGCCTACAACTTTCACACCAATCATTCTGAGATTTATACCGTAGATCGGAGTTTCCCACATTTTTTCCTGTGCCCTCCTTCTACATGGGAGTCACATAACAGCCCCTACCCCTTCAACTCCTGCCCAGCTGGGGCACAAAGTGACTCACTAAGGCGAGTGGATGGCTCATGCTCTGGGTGGCAGCAGGACCTGGCTGTCTTAATCCCTGAAGCCCATGGCAGTGCAGTGCAGCTCAGCATGGAGCAGATCAAGGCTCATCACCCTCACTTCCCCAGAATGTTTCCCCAGAGCGTTTCATTGCCGCAGGCTCTGGAGAGTTTAAAATATGCAGGGCTGGCTGTGGCTGCACAGGTGTCCGGGTCAGGGGAGTGGGGATACTGGGCATTGCCTGTGGTCAGTGAGGGGAGGAAGGGGAAAGCAGCAGACTGCTGCTAGGGCAGGGTGGAGCTGTGCTAGGCAGAACAGTCGTGCAGTTTTATGCCAGACAGTCCTGTTTATGTAAGAACACTGGACATGGTTTTGTCCGGTGTCATTGTGGATGCACGGAGGATGCCATTTTCCAGCATGCACTGCTCACGCAAGTGGGGGAGGGGAGGGTCGATCTGCAAGATGGCGTCCTCTGGGCCAGTCATTCATGCATCCGAGGGGATGTCCAATATTCTGAGGATGCACCAGTGTCCACTCTAGACTGCGTTCTCCCCAACCCCAGATCCCTGAGGACTGCTAGCACACTCTCCTCACTGCTGCCTTGCCCTGGCCCCGACACCTGGCCAGCAGCAGCCTCGTGCCCTACCTTCTGTACCTAATAACTTTGTTGTGTCCCCCCCCAAGAGGGGGCATGCCCCCCAGTCTTCCTTAGGTAGCTGCATAAACATTTCCACTGGAAACATGCAAAGAGGGAGAAACTGTGCTTTGGGGGGAAGGGGTTCCTAAGAAATGCAGAAAGTTGCATTTGTTTATTAGTCCTTGTGATAAAGGTGCCAAAAAATAGGAACTTGAAAAAAATACATCTGTGTGACTGTGACCTATACAAAATGGCCTTCAGAACAGCTAGAGGTCACACAGGTCTGTGCAGCAGCATCCTGTTGTTAGAAGCCAACATATATCGATAAATGTAAAGTAATTTGGGGGGTAAAAAGCAAAGGAAAATCAAGTCACTGAAAAGGCATTGCTGAAAAAATATCTGCAGAAAATGCTAGTCCCAAATACAGCATGAAATCAAAGGTGTGGACAAACCCTGTAAAGGATGGATTCTGGTTCATACTCATTTGGATTCACATGAATTTCATGTATCTGAATTTGCACCTCGCACCCTGTTGCGTGAGAGAATGTACAGTGCACAGAGCCCTGGCCTTAGGGCTCCTGGTCTTTGGAGTGAAGACAGAGTTAAAGTAGGGTGACCAGACAGCAAGGGTGAAAAATCGGGATGGGGGTGGGGGTAATAGGCGCCTATATAAGACAAAGCCCCAAATATCAGGACTGTCCCTATAAAATCGGGACATCTGGTCACCCTAGAGTTAAAGTAAGAGGGATGATGGAGGCCTATTAGTTGTGTGGTTAAAAACTGCTCCATTGAATTCTGTTTGCATAATAAGCCCTCCCTCCTGCCCAAATGTAGCTTTGCATGTACAGAGAAGTTATTTGTCTTTGCATTTCTTTTCAGGAGGCTATTTGCTTGTTTGTGAGATTTAGTTGTACTTGAACTAAAATGCTCACCATTTGAAGAACACATTGTACACATTCAAGAACCAAAAGGGAAAGTAGCTTCCTTGCTTTTATTGGTTTATTAAATCTAAATAATATGAAGTGACACTGAATAGTGAAAGTAATTTATGTGACTGCTGTCACCAAGCATTACTACAGAAGATGGATGGTAAAACTCATTGTGTTTTCCTGTTTCCCAGGTAAACAGCTGAAGGAAATGTGGCTGTGTTTCTCCATTCCTGCCCAAGAGCATTTTGATTAATATTGTCATCAGCAAACCCCATACTAGTGGGACACAAGAGGAAAATCACATTCCTGGTGACTAATTCAATACGGACAGCAGCAGGCAGTTTGAATGGAACATAGAAAAAATATTTTTAGTAGATTTCTCATGAGCCTTTAACTGTAAAAGGCACTTAGTAAGACTTGTCATTTAGTAGACTATTCTCCATTTCTCAGAGAGCTTTCAGAGTAATAAAATGATAGGTTCTTGTCTTTTTCAGCGCCTTGCCTTTTATAGTCTCCTGTGAAAACGGATTAATTTTAAGCTCCAACTGATTTTGAAGAAACCTGCTCTTCAGAAGCATCCACTGATCACTAGGGACAAGGAGTTGAATTTGGATGAAATAAAAAAACCAAGATGAATTTTTGACAGATTTGAACTGACCAAACTCAAACCTTTTGCATGGATTGAACAAGTTTCCTTTCCTTGCCTTCTTTTATTCTAAAAGCTCTTCGCCATCTCATTTAGGTAAGAAATATTGCATCACAAGGGTAGCTAGGCAACGGCAAGCCATATGTGGACATTTGCAGCTTCCACTGATGTCAAGGGGGATTGCAGGTAATGGCACTTTACAGGATTTTGTTCGTGATATTCATCCATCAGTGGGAACCAGGAAGGCAATTCTCTGGGATTTGCAGCCTAACAAAGTTTTTGGATAAGCTTATGTTAAGCAATGTTAACACTTGTACTGACTGTTACTTCCCAAGAATAATTACAGACCAAGAATTTGTTGGAGCAATTCTTCTGCAATGTTTTTATAGCACATACATTTGAGAGGAGAGGGGGAAAAAACCCACCTGTAAACTATTTCCTAACACAACAGGAGTAAAATATCTTTAATACATTATTGATTAAGCTAGTTCTTTTTTCTAGGGGCCAGGTCCTGGCCTTGCCTGTGTAGTCAACCGGAAGTATAAGGGGGAATAAAATTCCACACTTCCTTACTTTATAGCTACTGGCATAGGGAACACAGTGGGGGTTGCATGCCTTGTTCTTCCCCCGACTCAGGCAAATAAAGGGAAAGGGCAGGGAATGGGCCAAGCCTTGGTTCTGCCTCCCTTTCCCCAGGCACCAGCCTGTGGAAATGAGCGAGAGTGAGGAGGTAGGAATCTGTTACTGATAAAGGACATAACAGATTAGTGCCCCTTGGAGCAAATGGGAAACAGGGAAGTAATTGTAACTTCATGAGTCCCAATTCCTTCCCTTAGTTTGTCCTAGGTTGGCATAATTTTGTACCACATTGTACAGGGTTAGATGTATAGGCACAATCTAGCCCTATAAATATTGAACCCGAAAAACCATGGAGAAGTGTCCTGTGGAATGCTTCAAGAGCAATTATTTTGGGTGGATGAGTGATCACCCAGCTCCATCCTCTTGGTTCTTTCTAAAAGGGAAGAATGCAAAAATTATTTCCTGAGCAATTCCATCAACCCCTGGTAGGGTCAGTAGCTAAGCCGCAAAAATCTAATCGATTCAGGATGGTCAATTCCTGCACATATGGATAACTAAAAGTGTTATTCCTAAAGCAGTTCCTAAAGTTAGGCTGCAAACTAAATAAATCCAATTTTATCATATGCTTTCACCATCATTCATACAGCAAACATTTCCAAAACGTAGACTTCCAGCTTTTCCATTAAATTTGTGAACTCACTGTTAATAATTTACCTTATGTTATTGAGCGTGCAGGGTGTCTCTCTGCATGTGTGTATGGAGCCTAACTTAAATAGTCAAATACAATTAAGAACTGATGTAAATATTTAAATCCAGTATTACTTGCAGGAAGCACACTGACAGTATTACCAGAGAATGACATCAATTGAAATTTATGCTTAATTCGCTGCACTCTGAAGACAATCACAATTTATATGAGCAGTCATGTTCTTTATGCAATAAAATGAATGCACATATTAGTTTGTATTACAACATCTTAGGCAGGTTATCACAATCAGCTAGCTGAGATCCATAAAGCACCAGAGATAGATAGTTTCAGAGAGCTTTTATTGCTGCATCTGAAAGAATTAGGAAACACAATATATTCCTATTCAGGTACATGAACACCATCTGCCAGACTGCTCTGCTGCTGTTGGTATTTGCAGAATTTACCTCCTAAAGCCAGGCCAGAGGGAGTGAGAGAGTAAAGACATGGCAGCCAAAGAGTGATACTTATGGGTACTGGCTGTTTGTGGCAGCCAGGTGTGATTGGCAGATGCATTATTTCCCTTTTCTTGATCTGTTCTGGACTTTTCCTTCATTCTTTCCCGCAACAGTGGTTGCATCTTAGAAGTATATTAGACTATGTTTAAGTTTATGATTAAGTGACTTTATTTGTTACTTTATGTTATATTGCTGAAGAGAGTTTGTGGTAAGAACACAATCTGTTGGCCAAATTCTGCTGTCAGTGTAAGCATTTGGTTTATTCACTGTGAGTGGATGGTGAGAAATACATTCCTTCTCTTGTTTTATTCCCTGTTTTCCTTTTGTTTGGTTGGTTATTTTGAATAGGTGAAAGATTGTCTGCAGCTGGGGAGAAAAAAGAGGGAATGAGTTTTCTTGTGTTTGTCCTAGCTTATTTTTGTGTGACTTATCTCTTTTGAGGATTCCCATTTTACAAAGCAATGATCCAAAACTCTTTGAAGCCAACTGGAAGATTCTCATTGACCTCAGTGGATTTTTGGATCAGAAGCCAAGAGCATCTGGACCCAAGTTGTTCTTATTTGCTGGAGTTCATGGAGGATGGCACTAAGTGGAAGATTTTGGGCTGGGGTGGGATTAGGGTAGCCGAGGCAGTTGGGTTAGCAGGTTTGAAAATACCCTAAGGATAACTCTTTGTAGCAGAGGTGACTCCTGGGCTATGAGAAGGCATCTTGCTTGAAGAAAACAGGTTCAATAGTTTTTAAAAGTTGCAACTGTTTAAAATTGACATTTGGGAACAGCATGGATCCTAAAGAACACAGGATCCTAAAGAACAGAGTCACGGAGCTTATAAGTTTATTATGCCTAATAGTGCAGAATTTTTTTTAAGATATATAATGGTAATGCAAGTATAGTAGAGAAAACAAGGACTCAAATGTCAGGAACTCCCAAATGTAAAGGATAAGTTAAATATCAAGATAACAGAGTTGTATTTTTCTTTTATATTTGCTTTTGAATAGAGTATAAGATTTTAATTAGATCACAATATGTATATTTTCTGGCTAAATTTTGGGAGCCTCTTGTGTATGGCTTTGGACTGAGAATCAAGAGGTTTGGATTTGGTTTGCAGTTTTGTCACAGACTTGTGTGTGACTTCTAAGTAATAGTGCTATTGCTGAGAGCAAGTATTTTTGTATTAGTGTGCCAGTATACAATAATGGAACAATTTAAATATTATTTATTCTTACTGGTTGAAAGATGGCCCACTAAGGGTCCAATCTAACTCTCATTAAGTCAATAGAAGTTGACTTTAATGGGAGCTGAATCAAGGTTCAATGGGACCACCTGTGTGATTAGGTCAAGAAGGATTTGGCCACTGCAATGTGTTCTAGGAAAAATCAAGAAGTGCTTCTACAGTATTACGAACCCCAAGCACTCACAAATCGTGACTTGGGCTACCAAAAGTCATGAGATTGGCTTAAAAATCTTAAGAATCTAAAAAATAATAAACTGTGGGTGTTTTAATTTGCGTTCTGGCTCTTAAACCTTTGAGGTTTCATGGTTTCCAGCTCCCCTCTGCTTCATGAGATAGAAATGTACTTTTTAAAAAATGAAAGCTGAAACTGTCAGCAATTACATGACCCCAGGAGCCAGAGTTTTCAGAAAACACCTAATATTACCAGACTCACTAAAATATCATGAAAGGACTGCTATACTGCTTCTAAGTGGAGAACCAGAGCAGCTGATTTTCCAAAATAACTGGTAACACACATAGCAGTCAGGACCAGTCTGCCTGATGAATGTGATTATTTAATGTATTAAACAGGAAATACTGAAATTAAAGGTAACATCAAAAAAGGAATGACATTATTCTTTCTAAATAAGGACAAGCAATCTTTCAAGGGAAACTAAACCATCAGATCACAATTGTAAAGTGAATCCCCACAATGAAGCTCAAAATCAAATTGCATTTTCTGTCTTAAGCAGACATTTCGCTTGGAACTGATTAATTTTGTGACACCAGAGATCAGAAGCATGATTGGAAACCCAATAGAAAATATTGCTACTCTCATTTAGGCAAAACCATCTGATCATGGAATAGAGCAATTTGTGATATATTAAACTTTGTTGCCATATTTTACAAACATTTTCTAGTACAATAAATATGGTATTCTTTTTTAAAATTTGCACACCACACGGTAAAACTCATTTTAATTTTTCAACATAGAAATAAGCAGCTGATAGAGTATTAAAAAAACCCACATGAAGTTGAAAGTAAAGCTAATTCTGTCTGGGTTCTAACTGTAATAATACCGTCTTTCTGAAAGACATGTAATGAAAAGTCAGTGATGACTGAGAATATAAGACCAGATTCATCATTTACCTCCACATTATGTAGTCATTTACACCAGTGCAAAGTTAGTGTAAAAAGAACCAAATCCGAATTTCCCTTTCCCTTCCGCTGGTAGCAGTGTTTTAAACTTGAATAGGTGTAAAGGATAAGACAGTTGAGAATCAGGGGCCTATGATGTCTTATCAGACCTACAGTTACTTATTTTTGAATATTTAAATTAGGTGCCATTATTCTCAATATTACACTGAATAATGTCATAGAAGAAATTGTGCAGAAAGCCAATAGTACTACACCAAATCCCCTTTGCTGTAGTGTGACTACTTGTTTATATTTCTTCTTCATTCCCAGATGTGCTGATTTTTACCCCACCAACTGGTGGCAGAAATGTATGCCTTTATTTGATTATGTTCTTTGCCAAATTCACTTGCATATGTCATCAGACCTTGAAATAGCAAATTTGTTAAAGGAAAAATGCCGAAGAAGTATTTTGATACAGGACATCAGTTCTCAACATGGGCATTGGGTGTGTGTGTGTGTCACAAACAGGTCTCAGAGGGTTATGAGCATTCTATCCTTCTCACCTTGATAAATAGAAGGGAGTTCCTGGCTAGGCCTTTGATCCTGTACCATTCAAATCAATGGGAGGGCTTTTTAATTACTTGAATGGGAGCAGGATCAAGCCCTAGATGCAAAGAGGATCCTGATATAGAAAAGAGACTCATGATGTGGAAAAGGATGAGACCAATTTGCTTAATATGGCCCCAATCATGCAATTACTGCGGATTCTGCATAGGCACACTATTGCATCAACAGAGGACGCCGTTGAAGTCTGCAGGTCTCTATGCAGGTGCAGCACTGCATCTGCACACAATCTCTTGCCAGACTGGGGCCTATATTTGTCTAACACATGAACAAAACTCAGGAGAATGTGGACCAAAAATCTCTGGTTACTTCCAACTGTTTGCTTTTTGTAAGAAAGGCAAAAATGAATAATTTTTAATCACTTTATTTCTTGTTCAAAATACATATGAAACAAATAGAATAAAATTATATTTCAAATGTGTTCTTTTCTTTTTCTTTTCTTTTTTTTTTTATAAAATTATCACAAACTGTACACTTCATAACATCTTTTGAGGTTTCATTGTTACATATTTCTTCGGAACTGACAAATAGATTTACACTTTCTAGAGAATACATTGTAAAAATACTGAAATGTGTTACATCTCTTAAAGGCTAGTGCAAAAACATTTACTATCAGTAATACAATTATATGCTGTCAAGTTTCACAAATGGCTGTTTAGCGCGTACAAAAAGCCAGTAACACGAGTTCCAAAAGGTTTTTATTTTCTTTCCCCTCTATAATGCAGAAGCCATAGATATTGACTCGAACAATGGCTGGGTACCAAATCACAAACTGCATTTAAAAAGTCACACCATGAACACTGAATAAAGGGTACCAAAACAGTCAAGTATTTAATTTTAGATCCCAGTCAACCAATACCACATAGCAAGAAGAGGCGAAAGCTTAGAAGAACTCTGCAGTTCTTCATAGGCTACATAGACTTGGCAAAAGTTGTGATCTAATTGTAAAGATTATTTTAAAGGTAGGCAGCTTATTAGAGTTTTGGCTATTTAGGGCCTAATCCAATGTCCACTGAAGTCAGTGGAAGGATGTCAATGGGCATTAGAATGGGCTCTTAATTTTAAAATATTTTAAATTCATTTTTTATTTTAGCCCTCAACTTTTCCACAGGCCAGGAACCCAATAGTAACTTCCTACCTTTCAAATCGTTCGCTCTTGAAAGCGACTTCGCTATAAATAAACAAAATATTCTCTTGTGAAAAAAATAGAATCCCAAAGGTTAAATCCTGTTCACATCACCTCATTCACATGAGTAGTTCCACTGAAATCAATGGGCTGGAATATGATTTGTGTTATATACTCTCTCAAAGGAGTAAGAGGTATTAAGAACCCCCTTTAGCAACACAAGCTAGTTGGGCTCTGATTTGGAGTGCACAGGATTAGGTGCCACTTAGTTGGAGGGTGAGGAGTAAGCAGAGATGGGTGGGGAATGGCTGGAAACTTGGCTCCACCTCCCACATCCTGGGTAGTGCAGCTGAGCTGGCATGAGGGCTGTTGTAATTTACGGCTAGTATAGGATAGCAGGAGGCTCTGATGCAGCACAGTCCATCTCTATTCAGCAAAGTACTTTAGCAGGTGCTTAACTTTAGGCACATGCCCAAGTCCCAATGACTTTAATGGAACTTAACTTTCATGTTTTTCTGTAAAGGAATAGACTTAAGCATGTTCTTAAATCTCCTAAATTACCGTCCCCAGGTTAAAGTGGAAAGAGAGAAGGAGCTGGGAATTGGAGGGGGGTCTTCCTGGTCTACTCCTGAGGTGGTGCGAGTAGCTGCTACCCCTGGCTCAGGGCTGTGCCTATAAAGCCCCACAGAGCCCATTGAGAGTGCTCATGTGAGCAAGGCGGGCAGTGTTTAGACCTACATTTGGAAGAAGAGAAGAAACGAAACTATCTGCAATATATATAATTTCTTAAATTGATAAGTAGTTTTCTACTTGGTATTCTTAGCAAAAGTATATTTTATTTCCTATTTTTCATAGAAATATATATTGAAAATAAGTGCTTCATGTTTGCTGTACAACAGGATTATCTAAGGATTACACCGGAAAGATCTACTCTGTCCAGACACACGCTGAGCTTCACTACTAATATGCAACAGATGGAAAACTGTAGGCTACAATTAAAATAAAAGAGCCAATAAAGATCTGTCTGACCTCCACACCAGGCTACAGACACCAGACATTTTTATTTACTGAATCAGGCAGTTGAGGCTTACATTGCTTGCCAATGCTAGTAAAATCCACACACAAGACAGGCAATAGTTCATACCCTAGAGATGCACTGAAGACTTGAATATAATCTGAATTGGCAGCAAGCCACAAGCATCAACAGTGGACACTTCAGAATTCATTCTGCTTGCCGGATTTGTTTCATGACATTTTTACGTTACTTGTATATTTTATCATATGCAGCCTGGTCCAAAGCTCATTGAATTCAATGGGAATCTTTCCACTGACTTCAATGGGCTTTGGGTCAGGTCACTGGGACTGTGCTTCGGCACCTTGTCATCTGTCTTGGTGTCGCAATGAAATGACACACTAAAAAGAATAATAGAAAACTGGACACTGCCTGAACACACATTTTACTGGGTACAAATAATGGCAGAGATGTAATATCTGACCTGGACATTTAAACAAAACCCCAAACCTCTCATTTTAATGAATATAAGAACAATTACTTCAAATACAGAAAGAACAGCAACTTACCTGCTTTAAAAAAATCTTGGTTTGAAAGAATGTTACAATTTTTACTAAAATGGTAACAGATTTTAATAAGCTTCCTTTACCAAGGCAAAATATAAAAAAAATGTGCATTATTTTAAAAAGTATATTCTTTTAAAAAAGCTAAATGGAATAACTTGTGCTCTATTCTTTCAATAATTATTAAAGCTACAATATTGTGTTATTTTGTGGTTTTATTGGGTTGAGGCGTTTTTTTTTTTTTTTTTTTTTTTTGACAATGGAAAGGGCTGCAATTTTTTGTCCTACAAGTTTTTACCACTGAGAAGGCTTTCAAAGTACAGTGTACAGCTTTTTTCTTAGCATCTCATCAGAATAAATATTTTTGCTAACAGATTTTTAAATCTTTTTTTGCATTGTTATATTATGAATAGATCTTTTAATGCTGCTAGATAACAAAGTATCAAAGTTGTATCTCTTTTAGTTGCAACAGCAGAGACAGCAAATAAAGACGTTCTAAAAGATGCCTTGAAATGGATTTGAATGAATCTCTTTTCTCTGTGTGGATCACTTACTAACAACCCTCCTTGGGCGGGATTTTCATTTACTCCATTTGTGTATGGAGTGGTTTCAGAAACAGGCCTAAGGTCTTAAGAGGTTTCCCCACAGGCACTGCTTTAATGTACACCACCTGGCTATAATGCACAATGGGTATCGGCCAGTGGTGCCAATTCAGATTTTTCCTATGGTAGGGTGGGGAGGGTTCCATTCCCCACCTTTCCCCCTACGTCCCAGAAGGGCCTCTGTTCTAGTTCCTACTCCTCCCACATGAACCCCGGGTCTCCCTCCCCTTTCTCTTATCCACACTGTGCATGAGTTGGTGGCACCAAGAGTCAAGCAGGCTCCCCAACCTCTGCTGTACAGGAATAGACTCCCCATGTGCCAGATTGCTACACTGACAACTCACTGATATTTGGCATGGCCTCCCATCTGTAGGGAGGAGCAGTTGGGTCAAATTTCAATGGCATTGTGACCATGCAGCTGGAGCGAGGCTCCAGACCACTTCAGCACCAGCTGTACTGATTCGGTACAAGACCACCACTTAAAAGTGGTCAGGCCATGCCCACCCTGGTTCCGTGGCCTATGGAACTTGAAGCAAGTGCAAAAACCCTGGGGCTGGGGGAGGCATTCACTCCCCCCAATCCCCAGCTGACACCACTGCCAGGTAAGAGTAGCCAGAGTGCAGTTGTGTGCCAGCCAAGGCCACTTTTACCCTCACCTGGAGCACAAAGGTCTACCAATATAGATTCAATTGCAGGACTGGGTCTTAAACATGGTGAAGCAGTATATTTCATATTCATCAGTCTGACTATACCCTGATAATAAATGTGTAATGATTTGGGGGGGAACCTGCCAGATGAGAAGGTTAAAAGGTTCAACAAATTAGTCAAGCTTCTGTGCTAAGGGAATAATTCAAGTCATTAGACTCTCTTATCCTCTCTAAAGCTGAAAAGGAACAAAAAAAACCAACCAAACAAACAACCCAACATACCATAAAGTGCTCTTTGGAGGTTCATTTAATCTCCTCCCTCATTTTCTGAGATAATCAAGGCTCCCTTCGGATAAAGAAGTCCACTCACACACACTCATGTGCTAAATACAATAAAATAATTACATTTGGCAATTCTATATCCCCTTTCATCCAAAGGTCCTCAGAGCTCTCCACAAACATTAATTAATTAAATCTCACAAAACCCCTGTAAAGTAATGGCTCTATTAGAATCACTTCACCTCTGCAGAAACACAGTCACTTCTGGGGTGAAACACGCACTGGTTAGCAGCAAACACTGCCATTTTGCAACTGTTTAGGACAAGAGAAGAAGAACTCAGTATGCAATTGAACTTGCATATGTAACTTTAGCTAGGAAGAACAAAATTAGTTGGAGTTTGTCCTGGACAGCAATCCCATACCTCTATTCATACAGAAAGAGCCGTTGGATATTAAATGAGAAATACACTGTAATCAGGAATTCAGTTTTGTGAGTCCTCCTCAATAGGTGCAGGATGGCTATACCCATTATCTTCCTTCTTCAGGAAGCTGTCACAGAAAACCATTGATCCTTCTCCAGTGAATCATGGTCATCAGAGATGCAGTAAGCAGCATTACTCCCCCCCTCCTTCCCTTCCAGCAGGCAGCAGGAGAGGGAAACACACTATCCCTGTGCTGCTACTTGCTGCTAGATTGAGTGGCATGGTGACCCCTACATTGTTCTATGGCAATAGTCTAGCCATTGTTCAGCTTGAAGAATGGTATCTTCTGAATCACATCAGCACTTGCAATAAGTGTTTCCTAGTGGGTCTTCCATCCAAATACTGACCTGCTCTGTAGGGATTGGAAAATGTGCTGGGCTCATAGCATAGAAGGCTGGTCTGTTCTAATCTGTGCCAGCTGCCAATGCCATTAAAAGCCATTACAGCTGCAGGGGATCAGTGGGTCATGAGGAAGCCCTGGCGATGTCCCTTTTGCCCAAGGTATGCTGCAGGGAGCAGGGGGGAGGGTAGGCACCATTGTGACACCACTTCACCACCTTAGAATCCTGTTTGCAGGGGAGCTAGAACTGCTGGGTTTAGAGACACTGCTCTAGGAACAGGCAAAGTGCCTGCAGTATGGCTCAGGCCAGCTGGCACAAATACAAGGCCGTGGAGAATTAGACCCAAAATATTCACTTTTTTTATGGAAGTGGAGCTTGCTGCGTATACATTTTGTGACTCAGTCCGTACACTGTCACGTTACCCCTGCATTTAACGTTGTCACTTTTTTTTTTTGGACAAGCTTTTATAAAAATCAAGTGCTCTTCAGAGGATCAATTGGCTCTTCTCCCCTCTCACCATGAGTTATTGACTCAGATGCTAAAAAAGGGAGCTAAATGTCTTGTTACGCTGTTAAATCCTTGTTTCCCTTTCTCCTTCATTTTCATGCAGCTCTCAGTCTGGACTCATCTGATTAACCAACCCAAGCCCACACCTCCATAATCTCTCTCTCTCTCTCTGCTACTAAAGGAGCTTAGCTTTCCAGGTGAAGCATACCAAAAATATTACTCTTACATTTAAAAAAAAATCTCTCTAAAATATTTCTACATTTTTATTATTGGGGGTAAAATCTGTGCATCTACAACAGTGTGTTTGGGCAAAAACTTTTATTGGTGCTCATTTGGGATTGCCTGCATAATATATAGATGGCAAAGCTTCCTGAGAGTGATGCAGCGGGGTTACAGGACTAACAGCAACTCTGTCCTCTTCCTGCACGCGCCCTCTCAGGCCTCAGGGCTTTACTTCTCCTGGGTGGAATTCCACAAATCTCCCATTCTTAGACCAGGCCCTGGGCTACAGTACTCTGTGTATTGACCATTCTTACCCAATATGTCTAAATGGGTTTAATTACCTGTGGTTCTTCCCTTTGGGAGTCTGTGACCAGTAATGTAGATAATGAGCAAATCGCCTTCATAAAACAAAAGGATTGTTTATTTTGGCAGAAGAAAGCATTTAGAGAAAAGAAATTTTAAGATGCCCACAATTTACACACATGTCTATTTTACCTAACTGTTTACCAGACCCTGAGGTAATCTAGGCAGGCCTAACTTCTTCAGACCCTTCCAGCAGGTGCCTGCACCTTAGTCTGGTTCCGATGAACAACTCTCCCATCTCCAGAGAGAGAGAGAGAGAGACCCTCACTGCTATAGTCCTTTTGTTTTTGTGTTCTCAGGCTGTGGGCTTTCTAAACAAAACTAGTTTTGCAGGTTGACTGGGGAGGAGGTAAAGTCTTCAAAGATAACAGTTCAGACATTGTCCCTCAACAACCCTCAAGCATTTGAGGTGTGACATATCTTGAGCCATTCTTTGCTTTCCCTGCTTGCTTTTCCTCACAGCTCTCTATTAAACATCTCAACAACCATCTCAACATAGAATATTCACGAATTATTATTTATTATTCAAAAGCAGCTCTACTGCTGTCATAGCAGCTGTCCAACCTCCTGCCGATTAAACCTTTATAGCACACCATCATGAAACAGCAGAGGTTCTTTAAATGTTAATTACTGAACAATGCCTAGCTCCTTTGTTAAATCAATTAATTTGTATTTTTATTTATTAATTCTATTTATTGTCTTATAAATTGTCAGTAAACAAGACCTTCAATGAAGCTTCCCCGGATGGTGATTTCATCAGATTTTACAAATGTTGGACTCGATTCTGCTGGGAGCTGAGCACTCTGCCTCGATCCAGCAAAGCACTAAAACTCGTGCTTAATGTTCACAGTGCGAGTACTCCCATTGGTGGTGTGGTATAAAGTCTTAATTGACAAGAGCAGCTGTGATGCTGTTTTAAACTTCTGATGTCTGGTGACCGCCTCGGTCCAATCAAGCCTAGAAGATTGAGCCCTGTGCAACATAAGGCTTGGTCTGTATTTGAATGGAAGATAGTAGGTAGGTGTTCTCTAAGTCAGTAATGAAAAAGTGTCCCAGCAACAGCATGCAATGTTGTTGGAGGTGCTGTTTATCAGGCAAGACATAAAACCAAGGCCCTGAGCACTTACTGTCTTTAAGAACCTTGTAGCACTTTTCACAAGATAGGAGGTATTAGTTCCATTTCCCCCTTTGGTATGTAAATCCCTCATGTAGTTTCATTTGGATAGATTATTGTCTTGGATTTCCAGCCCTTATTTTCCTGTGTGTTGCTGAACAGCTGCCAACTTCCAATCCAGAAATGAGAGAAGGCATTTCTGTATATAAGAATTAAGTTCATTTTATATAGTGCTTTGGGATGAAATGTACTATATTAATGTAAGGTATCATTTGTCATGAACATGACAAAAGACAGTTCAGCATCTCACTTCATTTCTATATTTGCTGCTCCTGTTTCCCCCCTGCCCAACCTTTCGAGGCTCCCTCTTTATCTCTGCCTCAATAGTGCATTCAGGCCCATCAAGAAGAATGAATGCACAGCATGAATACCACAAAGATTACCTGCTCTAAAGAAGCATTTTGTTCCACCGACTTTGCAGTTGTACCAAACAGTTGTGCACTTCTTATTATGATCTCAGCCTGGTCATTATCCTATGTTTTCAATAGCTCTGTATTCCATCATGTTTGACAGTTTTACAATTTTCTGAAAGTTGAGTGCTTAGATTAGGTTTTTGAATGATCCTCATAAGCCAACTGGAAGTGAGTTTGTGAACAAAAGGTCAAAACTGGGTCTTGTTTCATATAAGAGGAATGAGGAGCCAAGAACATTTTCTCTCTAAAATATTCAACAGCATCCCTGCCATAGAAAATATTCTACCCATCACTGGCTTATTTGACTGACTTTAAATCATCTCCGGTCCAAAAGCTGCCTCATAATCTACTTAGCAATGCACATTTAGGTCATAATTTATGCCAATAGAATTTTCAAGCACATTCATTTGAATGCACAAAAAAGGTGTACTTTGAGTCAGGGACTCTCTCTTCCTAAGTGTTTGTTCAGCATCTAGCACCAATGGAAGCCTATTTCTCATTGGATTTCTGAATCCTATTGCATTGTAAATGCTAAATAATCATTACATATATATTGTGTGTGTACTAGTGTATTTTCATACGTAGATTTTTGCATGCTCAGATAAATGCTTTCTCAAATTTTGCTGGCATATTTATTGAACTCCTTTGAAAATGTAGCTATTTTAAACACTAAAATAGTCCTGTTACATATGTAATGCTGCTATGGCTTCCCACATGGCAAGTTACTGTAGACCAAGCCATGCTCTGAGACTTTCAGTGCACTGTAGCAGCATCTACATGGGATATTACTCCATGGCAAACTGTAGAGTAACACCCTAGTTTGTTGGGCAGTAATTTGCCATGTAGATAAGTCCCAAGTGAGTGTTAATATAATTTCTCAAATTCTCCAACATTTATGCTCTTAAAAAATGATTTAAAATGTTTATGTGTAAAGTATAAATCTACCAGTGAAACTTATGCAGCATCATAGACCTTTTATATCCCATGAACCATCTAGGTACATATTTTGTTAATGGATTAAAAAAGGATAAATCATGTAAAAGCTAGGAATTAGATCATAATCACCCTAGAAAGTGATAGTCATGGCTTCCAAATAGGTAAAATAAAAGCCACCAGAAAATAAATGAAAGTACAAAAGTAAGAGTAAAGGATGACTGGGTAAGGGTTCTCTGGAAACTGAACAAATTGCTAAGCCTTATGGGTAGAAGTGGTTAGGAATTTTTTTTTCCCCGAGGAAAACTTTGATGAAAATTAAAATTGCTTATTTTCATTGAAATGTTACTTCTGAATCTTTTGGTTTTAAACTGAACAATTTGGGGGTTGGTCACTGAAAACCAAAAGTATTTCAAGTTTTGGATTTTTTTTTTAATGAAAACCAGATAAGAATATAAAAATGGCCATAGTGGGTCCGACCAATGGTCCATCTAGCCCAGCATCATGTCTTGCGACAATGGCTGGTGCCAGATTTTTCAGAGGGAATGAACAAAACAGGGCAATTCATTGGGTGATGAACCTCCTGTTGCCAGTCCTAGCTTCTAGCAGCCAGATGTTTAGGGGCATCCAGAGCATAATTTTCAACAAACATGGACATTTTTGTGAAAAAAATTCCATTTAGTCAAAAAAGCCATTTTGATGGGAAATGTGTGACCTGATGTACTTATGGGTTACTGCAGTCCCTGCCCTGTCACTCAATCTAGCAAAATAGCTCAGTGGTTTGAGCATTGGCCTGCTAAACCCAGGGTTGTGAGTCCAATCCTTGAGGGGGCCATTTAGGGATCTGGGACAAAATCAGTACTTGGTCCTACTAGGGAAGTCAGGGGACTGGACTCGATGACCTTTCAGGTCTATGAGATAGGTATATCTCCATATATTAACATCTAGCAGCACAGAGACAGTGCATTTCCCTCTCCGGCTGCGCGCTGGAAGGGAAGGAAGCGAGAGTAATGCTGCTTCCTGAACCTCTGATGATCATGATACACTGGAGAAAGGTCAGATGCTTTCTATGGCAGCTTCCTGAAGAAGGAAAATAATGGGTGTAGCCATCCTGCACCTATTGAGGAGGAGCGAGAAGGGCTTTCATAGATTCTAAGGCCAGAAATCTTCTTGCGGCAGTGCAGAGGAAAGTAAGCGTCAGATCACTACTGCTTGAATACAAACCTGGTAGAGAAAAGGTTGTCGGAAAAAAGTGGCTAGGTGTTGGGATGATGGAAGGGAAGAGACAAATCAGTGGAGTTTTGCAGATCTACAGTCCTGTGAACTGCATCATCCCAGCTTCAATGACTATTTGTGAACATCTGCTTATGTTTGTTTGCAGCCCCACTAGAAACCCAAACCTACCCTGGTTTTCAAGTCCCACTCAAACTTTTTGCATAGACCTACTGACAGCTTCATCATTGTTCAAACTGTGTTTTATGATTTTTTTTTAACTTATTAGTATGGTGGAAAAACACTTCATTATTTACCCAAGAGACCGGAGTGGCTCATGGGAGAAATTTGCATTTGGGCTTTTCCATTTTAAAGTGTATTATTGTTAGTATATATAAGAGCTGAACAACTTTTTTGGAGCCACTTAATGTAAATACAGTACATCGGTGGAGTTTGCTGTTCTAAAAGCATTAAAAATTCTGTAGTACAAAACAAATTCTTATGAAAAATAATTACTGTGCCCAGCCAATTCAACGTAAATTCAGGCTTTTAGAAATATGATTTTTTCAAATTGCCAGATGTGATTGGAATATATTTTACAAACACAACTTGCTAAATTTGATTGTGTTTAAATCAAAATAATATTTATGACGTTTTGAATATGCAAATATAGGCAATCAAAACATGTCTTCAATTTTTTTGCACCTTGTCTACAAATTAAGCACAATTATGTTTCTTAAAAGCTGGAAGGAAAAGTTATTTATTCATTCACTGAGACTTTCTTTGCTAAGTTTTCACTCTGGGTGAACTTTTCTGACCGAGGTGTATACTTCTAAACATGATGGTCTTCAGAAAAAATGGTATAGTCTAAGGCTCCAAATCCTGCAAGAAGCTACACACATGCATAACTTGTGAGAACTCCCCTTGAAAAGAATGAAATTGCTCACATGGTAAATGAAGCACAGGCTTAACTTTGCAGGATCAATACTCAAGGGATCAATGAAAAAATAAACCGCTTTACATTACTTAAATACATCACTGATAAGGGCACGATATGAGAAACCATCTATAATCTACAGCTAGACTTTTTTTGAAAGTTGAATGCCTAAATTTAAGCATTTCAATTCATATGTAGGCACCAATTAAGCAGCCTGTTTTTTCAGAGGGGCAGAGCACCCACAAATCAAGTTTGGAAACACAAGCCATTATTAATAATTTTCTGAACAAAAAAAAAAAAAAAAGAGGGCACAAACTGGATTATTATTCCTTTGGTTTTGGATAATAATTTAAATCCAAGAAAGTGATCATTTAAATACCTTGCCACTCATAATAAAACATACATGATATTAATAGAAAATGATGAAACAGTTATAAACAAGATGTTGTTCATTACTGAACACTAGTGCTACATTTGATTGTGAACTTGTTAGCTTTTTTTGGATATTAGATGCAAAAAAGTGCAAAGAATATTCAGTCAACTGTTACAGTACCACATTACAAAATAGTAACTTTTAGGGCACAAAACCCCATTTCCTATAATACTTTATATTAAGATAAATGTATACTCAAAATAGTTTTTGAATCTCCAGATATATAAGTATGTCTCTATATTAGCCTTGCAAAACTATCACGAAAATTTACAAGCCCAGGCACAAAATCTCATGATGATGATGGTGATGAAAACCAAATTACAGTTTACTCCCCTGTTTAAAAAATTTACTCGCCCAGGGCAAGTGGATGAGTAAAAATTTGCAAGGCTGTATGTATATATATTTATTTATTAAAATACAATCTTGAGGGTTAAAATACCATGGGACAAGAGGACCAAATCTCTAGAAGGAAACAGTTTCTATAGGATTCAGCAAAGATGACTTGCAAAGAAATTTTTCAAACATTGATCCCTTTTTTTTGTTTTTGTTTTCAGTAATATATAAAGAAGGCCTGTGTGTTTATGTATGTAGTTATTTTATGTTTCGTTTTACTAGAATGTCAAGACTAGCTTTCCGTGGTTTTTCTGGAAGAAATGATAGACATCTCAGTCAGAGCATGTTTACTGGGAGCTATCACATCTTAATTAAAAAGCTGGAGGTGATGGATTTTTATAAATAAATCATTTATCCAAAATGTTAGTCACTGAAATAAAATAGGTATTAACAAAGCCAACCAAACCCAAAAGATTTTTTTAAGTCTGAGTAAAAATCCCCTCCTCTCAATTTTCATTCTCTTGACTCCTGTCATGTCAGAATTTGGTAGTTCTCCCATCATTACAGAGTTTTTCTGCATAAACAGGACATACATTTCTAATTTTAAAATGTTTTTGGATTGTTTTTAAACTAAAACCTTTCTGGCTTTCTTTATATGTCAAAAAGAAGCAAGCAAACAAACAAACAAAAAAAAGGGAACACCCCTAATTAATTTTCCTATTGCAGCTCACCTTTAAAAGCCCAGGGCCCAGTCCTGCAGCCTTTTCTCTGTCTGTACTTAGTACAAATTCTCTCACTGAGCTAAACTGGAGTTTTATTGAGACTTGGCTCAATACTGCAAAGTAACGTGCTAGTATTTATTCAGTTTTTTAACCAACTAGCTTTAACTGATGCTCATTTTGTATTTTCTTTCCTTGAATATTCTTGAGTTTACTAGCAGGAATGTTCTATGAAGTAGTAACATTTAAGTTTTTACCTCACTATATTGACAGAAGGCAAATTTCAAATTCATAATCACAAGTATTTTCACTGGAAGCCTGATTCTAAGAAAAACACTCATCCAGTCATATTGAATTCATAGGAACAGAACAGAACCAATCCCATGCGAACAAGGCATCCAGTCAAAATAGCTTGGATATCAAATACTGCATAGTTGTCTCCATAATGTCAGTAGGATTGTTGTAAGGGTTCAATTGCATGCATTCATTTGCAGGATATGGTCCATAGGACCTGAACTAAAACCAAATGAATTCAATAGGATCCTTTCCATTGACTTCAGTGGGCTCTGGTGCAGGCCTACAGTGAGCAAAGTAACATTCAAGACAATCATAGAGAAACTGGACATTATGTTGTTAGAATTATCTTTTTCTAGTACATCAAAAGCTGTAAAGGTTTTCTTTAATGGTCATATACGATTTAGTGCAAAATTTATAATTTAGAGGCAAGTTACAAAGTAAGTGCTGTATATGACAATTTTGCTACCTTAAAAGGAATAGCATAAGAAGCTCCATTTGTTTTCAAGTGCTAGTATATATGTATTTTTTTCTCTGATTTCCTTCCATCTGCAAAGAAATAGGTTGTATCAAAACAATCCTTTATGACAGAGAGAAAAATGAATATCTTTGCATAAGGAAGGAGTATTTTGGCTCAAGTGAAATTCATTCTTAAGAAATTATTATAAACTGTAATATAAGACTTAGAACAGGAAGAAAATCTATTTTAATACAAAAATATGGATACAGTTCATCTGAGGAAGCCAAACCTTCTGTTAATGTAGGTGTGATGGACATGGAGCTTGGACACTGGATGTGATGAATCCATTCTTGTGCCCTAGGGTGTAGGTGGTGGTTTTGGTGATGAACAAGACCCCTGGCTATCAAAACTGGTTGCCTGGCCAGGTAACTGAAAGAAAAGTTTTAGTTTTACAATCATCATCAGATCTCTCCACTCATCATGGTTATTTCTGAGGATGAGAGAGTCACAAGGACCCTCTCCAAAAGAAGGAGCTGAATTGTACCCCCAAATGAAAAGGACATTTTTAGAAAATGAAAACTTAATCTGAAGTAATTTTTATGCCTCAAGACACACCCTCCTGGAGAATTAACCATGGTAAGGAAACTTTTTTGGGGGGGACCCCATAAGGACTCTCCCTGAATCATTCCATTTGGGTGTGGTTTGCTTCACCATCTACTGAGCTGCAGTTCTGTTTCCAAACCGTGCATATGTGCTGGAGAATCCAGGAGGAGGCCAGGAACCTCTGTGCAGTGCCCTCTGAACTGTTCTGGCTCCAGCTTCCTCTCTCTCACACTCTCCCTGAGAATGTAGCTCCAGTAGACACTCCCCAGCTGCCACAGCCCTGGACGCTTCTTTAAGGGTGGTTCCCCACAGTAGAGGGAGCCATGAAATAGTCAGTGCTGCCTCAGGTTGCATCAGCTCTCAACTGGTTTATCTGCAAGGCTTGATTGAAGAGAAGGGGTGAACAACATTTG